>NC_064416.1:43897500-44107500 GCF_023375975.1 Astyanax mexicanus | reverse complement strand
ATTATTGAAAAGTTACTTTATTTTAGTAATTCAGTTCAAAATGTGAAACTCCTATATTATATAGATGTATTACACACAGAGTGATCTATTTTAAGCTTTTATTTGTTTTATTGTTAATGATTATGGCTTACAGCCAATAATGGCCCTAATTATCAACAATTAAAGAAAAAAAACGCTTAAAATAGGTCACTCTGTGTTTAATACATCTATATACTGAAATAAAGTTACTTTTCAATGATATTCTATTTTTTTAGTTTACATTCTTTATATCTAGTATCAACCTGATTTCTTAAACAAAATGTTAAAATGCAGGTTATGATGTCACAATATTATTTTTATCTAAAAAAAAAAAAAAGTACAGTCGTTAAAAGAAAAAACATGCATGAATGAGCTTCTTACTGAATTTACCTGATTCAATTCTTAGTTTGGCATCAATGTTCTGAAATGGGTCTTTGCTCTTATGAGTTAAGTGCTTTCACTACAATACCCAGAGTGCAACACCAGATCCAATTTATGAGGAGCTCTGCCTCTTCCTATTCCTCCATTTATACACAACAGTAACTAACAGGGGATAGAGGATTGAATTAATATAATTAAATATGTTTCTCATTTAGGGTTTTCTTTAATTGAGAAAAGTATGTGTTAAACAGCATAATCTGTAGAAATGGGCCAGCTTTAGGGCTGGAGCAGGTAACCAACACCACAGAGTACGGAAATATGCCAATTTGCATAATGTGAATTGAGCACCCACTGAAAACATGTAAAATCTCACCCACGCTCCATAATGGCCAGAGTAAGAGTCAGAGTAACACAAATTACATAACATATATTTTATATACTTATTTTTCCCACGTTGAATATGATATATTGAATTACTAATGTTGTTTCTGTTAGTACTAGTCAGTTCATAGTTTCCTAACTGCCTAGTTTTAAGTCATTTCTACTCTGCTGCTAAAACATTACTGAACCGTAGCTCTATGTTTTATCTAATATGATTATGTAGCTGTTATCTATGTATTTGTTTAGTTTAATGATCATGTAGAAATGAGAGAATGGCTTAAAAAACATCACACCATTTTTTTTTTATTATTATTTTCCTTCCACTACTAAATGCACAATTTTCATCCTAGCCATGAGTTTATTAGTGCACTTCACCTGTCAGACCTCTAATTTTTCTCTTTACTTAGTCCAGTGTTCAGCTAAAGGTTTTGTTGCCATGTGGGTCAGCCAGACATAACTGTTCCTGTACCAGTTTTCTAGTTTTCAAGAGTCTTTTGAAGGTTTAGGAAACCGTAGAGCTTATGTTCTTTGCCGGGACCTGACCTGACCCAAAGCCTCGGGCAGAGATTTCCCGCCACTTTCCACGTGCCATGTCGGGTTGGGCTCAGGAAAATAGACTGTGACGTAGGCGTCTGTTTTTAATGCTATTTTTATTTTATATAAAGCTATGGCGTGATAATCACAATACGGTAAAGTAACTAATTAAACTGTGTTTTAAAAAAGTTGCACAAGTATGCATTTGACTTGCAGTGCAGTGCAGTGCAGTGCATAGCCTTATAACCATTAATTAGTGAATTGTTTTCTAAAAATCACCCCCCCCCTTTTTTTAAACAATATGATTTTATTTTTATTTTTAATTATTTATGTATTTTTGTATTTTTGCACTTAGACTATAAGCTTAATATTTAGAAATTATTTTCTGTTCTTAAACCATGTTGAGATCTGTTCTTATTAAAGATTTTTCTTAAATAATATGTAATCTATGCTTCTTCAGTGTTGCAATGTTGATTAACATCACCCTAAACAGATTTTCTTCATTTAAACATCCTGGAAATGTTTAAAAAAAAGCTGAGTTTTAGCTTTTTAGCAGTTTTTACATTTTTAAAAATCCAGTTCCGAAGCTCAGTTTATTTGCTTTTTACCAACTGTAAGCTGTTATTCATTGATTTGTTTGCTAAAAATCACATTTTTTTTTTATAATACTAAAATAACTTATAGTTTTTAGTTCATTTGTTTTCCTTTAAAGCTCCAGTAATTTACTGCTTAATTTTCTACACTGGATTTTGCACCATTTTCAGTTACTGACTGAAATTAAAAGTTTAAATGACATAAATATTAGAGTTAATTAAGTTCCACTGTGTTCTTCACTTTTTTTTACCCTTAAATTACATGTATTGTCCTTTACTATTATAAACACAACAGTGCTGTACAAAGCACACACACACTGAGAGCAGGTGAGCTGGTGTGTGTGGAATGTTGAATTACAGGTGTGGAAAGCCCATGCGTGTATTAAGACGGGTATGACTGCTGGTAAAGATTATCTGTGATGTACGGAACTGCATCATGTTGTTTTTTAAAGGGCTCGTATAATAGTAAACTGAACATTTGTTTTTGCATGATGTCATTTGTATGTCAGAATTTCCCCAGTCCACAGGTCACACCTGAGTCACACCTTAAGTTACACCTGAATCTTTCATTTCAAATCCAGTGTGGTGGCATGCAGAGCCCAAATCATGAAGACATGAAGTGTCACTGTCTAAATGTTTCTTGACCTAACTGTATATTATGTATCGCCTTTGAGCTAAAAAAATATATATATATATATATATAATAAAGCTAAAATAAAGATATTACTTTTGATCAGAGGTGGAAAAAAAGGACAAAAAATTGTAATTGAGTAAAAGTATCTTTACTTTGTTAAAATTCTACTCAAGTAAAAGTACCCATCTATAAATCTATTTTGAGTAAAAGTAAAAAAGTACTCAATTTAAAATGTACTTTGAGTAAAAGTTACATATTTAATTTTTTGATGTAAAAAAGTACAGCAAATCATAAATTAAATTGTTTTTAATAAACTATTACTCCACATAATAATTTGGATCTTTCAGGCAGTATTTGTTCAAAACACCCCATGAAACCTTTTCAAGAACAAGTGGTATAGGTTTCTATGATCTAGGGTTGGGCGGTATGACGGTATTTCGGTATACCACGGTATTTAAATATGGTGACGGTATTGTAAAAACCTGAACTTTGAAAAACGGGACGTTTAAGACATTCTGCGCATCCACAATGAAAGAGCAGTAGGAGGGGTAAGCAGTTGGAGCTCACTGATTGGTTATGGGGTGGGGCTTCTCACTGAGGAGATCATACAGCAAAAACTCAATAAACTCTACAGGTTTCACTAATTTTCACCAAAATTATCGCCACAAATAGCCACATTTGTGCTGGAGTGGCAATAAAACCCCAACAACCAACCAACCACCGAAATGATCAGATTTATCAGTTGATCCTGCAGTGTGGGGTGTTCAGTGTGAGTAACTTACAGGTAACGTTACAGCTGCTTCTCAAATATTCCTCATCTGTCGTTATTTCGCAGCTAGCTAGAGCGCTGTAAATATAAGTAATTCCGCTCAAAGCTCAAAATGCTAAAGGAAATATAATCTAACGAATTCTAAAATATCAAAACACACAGGTACAAAAATAAAATAATATATATATTTTTTTTACTTGCCATTGCTACGATTTAACTGCTATTTACATGTTTTTTTGTGTTTTTTTTTTTACATTCAAGCAGATTGTTAGATGTTCCCAATAAAAACTTAAGGAATTATCATTAAAAACACGAAATCATACCAAAAAATGTATACTATTAATTTAGGTGTTAACACACGTTAGTTGATTAATTAACATACAGGATAACAAACACTTTTCCTCTCCATTAACCTTCACTGTTTTTCAGAAAACCCTGAAGGCAGAATTTTGTCAAAGAATTTGCTTAGATAGGGCTGTCGGGATAACCACAGTATAGCAATGTTGTGCTATTGACGAGAAAATCGCAGCGTGTGGGACATAACCGCCGCAACCACGATATTGGCGTAGCCTGATGCTTATTAATGCTGTAATGTTATAGTTAAATAATACAATACCTGTGTTACTGTCTGGATTTTGCTAGTTTTCCAATGTAGCGATGTAAATGACTTGTCTCAAAATGTACTTGAGTAAAAGTAAAATTACCTATTTTAAAAACTACTTTAAAATTACAAATTACTCATAAAATCTACTCAATTACAGTAATGTGAGTAAATGTAATTCATTACTTTCCACCTCTGCTTTTGATTTATATCGCCCAACCCTCGTGCCACAAGCATTTGGACTATTTGTATATATCAGGGATCGTACAGTCATGAAAAACATGGAAAAGTCATGAAATTTGAAAATAGCAATTTCCAGGCCTGGATAAGTTTTGGAAAAGTCATGGAAATTTGGTCTACAAATCTTTGTTTTTCTGTTTATTGACGGAGAAAATCTGTTTTGAGCTACAAATACATCAGCTAATTAATGCAGTAATTTAGCCCTAAACAATGGATCTCAGATCTCAGGATCTGACACACATTTTATTATTAAAGGTTGTGTCAATATTTTCATCAGATTCATTAAAGGCCTACTATAATAAATGTTGATTATAGTTTTAGTTAATTTTATTAGATTTTATTTATGTTTTCAAAACCGTATGGTCATGAAAATTTGCCTTGAAGGCGTCAAGGAAAAGTCATGAAAAAATCATGGAAATTTATTGGTTAAAAAGTGTATGAACCCTAATATATGCTAAAAGCTTGGTTCAAAATACTTGTGCAGATCTCAGAGCTATTTTAAAGGCACATAAATAGAAACAGTTTATTAATGGATTAATATGAGACATTCTATTTAGTGATGTTCAGAATATCGTTGTGATTGAGTGTGTGTGTGTGTGTTTAGATTTCCCGGGCGAGGTGTGGGACAGCGGCAGCAGCAGCAGGTGTGTGTCGGAGGGCAGTTTGCAGTGGAGGGGGGGTAAAGTACGGCGCCGGCGCGTGTCTCAGCCCACCGAGTCGTCCAGCGAGCAGGGAGCCAGCGAGGCTGATATAGACAGCGACAGTGGCTACTGCAGTCCCAAACACAACCACCAGGGGGCAGCGACCCGCAACACCCAGCACACCAATACAATGGTACACACACACACTCTGTACACTCGAAAACTCTGTAAACAAACACCAGGGGGCAGCAACATGTAAGAAGCTCTGGGGAAAAAAATAATAAAAGGCCACATAAAAATGCTGAATTTCTTTGATTTTACCAAATTGAAAACCTCTGGAATATAATCAAGAGGAAGATGGATGATCACAAACCATCAAACCACCAAACTGAACTGCTTGAATCTTTGCAGCAGGAATAAAAGCATAAAGTTATCCAAAAGCAGTGTGTAAGACTGGTGGAGGAGAACATGATGCCAAGATGCATGTAAACTGTGTTTATTTCACCAAATATTGATTTCTGAACACTTAAAACTGTATAAATATGAACTTGTTTTCTTTGCAATATTTGAGGTCTGAAAGCTCTGCATCTTTTTTTTTTTGTTATTTCAGCCATTTCTCATTTTCTGTAAATAAATGCTCTAAATGAGAATACTTTTATTTGGAATTTAGGAGAAATGTTGTCTGTAGTTTATAGAATAAAACAACAATGTTAATTTTACTCAAACATAAACCTATAAATAGCAAAATCAGAGAAACTGATTCAGAACGGAGGTGGTCTCTTCATTTTTTCCAGAGCTGTATGAATGTGTATTTATATATGTACTTAAATTTATTCCCTCAGATTTAATATGCAAATATATTGGTTGGTGCCATAGTCATTAATAAAATATATTTGATCATGTTCTATATTACACAGTAGATGTGTAGTGTGATGTAATTTTGTGTATGTGTATCCGCAGGGTGTGGAGGCTGGAGTAATGACTAGTAAGTAATATCATGCTTTTCACTGATCTTAGCAGGGATTTTATTTAATGATGTACTGCTGCTGCCAGGGATTTCTCTAGGGGAGTCTGGGTCATTTGGTTTTGAGTATCTGCTGATCTGATACTTTGGAAATGCTGTAAAAAAAGAACAGATTCAAGAATAGATCCAAATAGTCCCTTAAGATTTTAATGTATACATGTTTGCTTATTATTCAAACAACAATATTAAAATATACTTATTTATCATAAAATAAACAAGCCCTAAATAGCTGTATCAATGATTTGCATTTAAATATGCATCTTCTCTGAAATAAACAAAGTCTAATAAGAAGATGATCCGTGCAGAGACTCAAGAGAACTCCAGATAAACTCCAGTCCAACTAAACTTCTTTAATATATTTACTTTATTCTACTAAAATACATTCATTTACAATCAGCATATATGCAGCTGAAACAGGGAACAGCCTAGTGCATCCCACATTATATTATCAACATTAACATTTTAATAATAGAACATTATAGTCATTATAGCTTTTAGAAAAATGTGTTTTGGAGGGAAGGGGTAGTGCACTACGTATACCTTGTGGTTAAGCCTAAGCTTTTGTTCTTAATGTATTTTTTGTTCTCCTTACATTACTTTTACTTTTATACTTTAAGTAGATTTGAAAGCAGAATTTTTACACTTTTACTTAAAGAGTAAAAGGCTTGAGTTGATGCTTCAACTTCTACAGAAATATTTTAAACCCTAGTATCTATACTTCTACCTACAGAGTAATGAATGGGAATACTTTTCACACCTTTGTTTCTTAGGTGGTAAATCATGTCCGTCACGTTTTTCACATGAACCAAACCAGTTATGACACAGTACTTATTTACATGTGTGTGTGTGTGTTTGGTTTTTAGCAGTTAGCTGGGTTAATGCAGCGTCTCAGGCTGGTCAGAAACCATGGCCAGACAGAGCATCACCCTTCAACAGGAACAAACCCCCCGAGCAGAGAATCTACCCACAGGTAATTCAGGCATTCAGTTTTATTCAGTATTTTATAGGTAGCCACCTCACACATGCCCTTCCTATATAATTATATATTGCATATGGGTTATGAATGCTTATAAAATGCATAACCCATGCATTTAATGCATAATTCATAGTCTGAGTAGTAATACTATTTGCCCACTTTATTAGAAACATCTTCTATATAGCTTCACTGTACAGGTGTAGCATTACAGACTGTAGCTGATGTGTTGCTGCATGTTACCAGCCCCCCCTCCACTGTTTTTATTAGTGGGCAATAACTGACCACAGGAGCTCTAAAGTCCAGTAATTTTATTAGTGATTTTGTCTTAAAATTAGACTACCGTATTTTTCGGTGCACTATTAATAAACATCTATTTTCAGGTCTATTTTCAGGCACACTGGAAAATAAG
The DNA here is from genome assembly GCF_023375975.1 of Astyanax mexicanus. Classification (NCBI taxonomy): domain Eukaryota; kingdom Metazoa; phylum Chordata; class Actinopteri; order Characiformes; family Acestrorhamphidae; genus Astyanax; species Astyanax mexicanus. The sequence goes on along the minus strand of NC_064416.1, from coordinate 44,100,299 downwards.
GTTCATTAAGCAACACTAATAAGGAACAGGGGTCTCGCAATGTTTTTATCCTAATTCAGCAGGTCTCGCTGCTGGGTAGTGGTGGGTAATGAAGTTAAGTAAAGCTAAAAAAAATATTTTAAAGTCAAACAAGTGCTGGATATTAATCTACACACATTTCTCTTCTGAAAACTGTTTATTTAGGTGAGTAAAGCGCTTCTGTTTATTTACAGTAAGCTTAGATTGCCAGATTTTCACTAAGGCTGGGTGCAGCAGCATTAGCATTAGTGCCTAACCTCGTATAGCGCTAGTAAATGCTGCCCGACAGCACTACACTGAGAACCCTGAGTGTTCCGTTAAGCCAGGGTGATATTAGCTAGTGTTCGCACAACGTAGCTTGTTTTAACGCTGTAAACGTGCACCATACAGTCGGATATATTCATCTCTAAATAGCGAAAGAGCTAGTGCTTAACACGGTTAGCAGCTAATGCTAATGCTGCTCCAGCAGTGCTAGCTGGGATTAGCAGCAGGCTACAGTCAGATATGCTCACCTCCTTAATGGCGAAAGAGCTAGCACTTAGCACGGTTAGCAAGTAAAGCACCAGCAATGCTAGCCGGGGTTAACAGCAGGCTACAGGCCGATAATACTCACTTCTGAACGATAAAAGAGCTAGCACTTAGTTTGATTAGCGGACAATGCTAATGCTGCTCCATCAGTGCTAGCCAGGGTTAATAGCATGCTACAGTCCAATATACTCAGCTCTGAACAGTGAAAAAACTAGAGCTTAGCGCAGTTAGCAGCTAATGCTAATATTGCACCAGTCTCAAGTCTCTGTGCTGGAGAACTAAACTGAAACTGGGAGTGGCTGTACTGCTCCTTACAACCTGACTGGTAAAATTCATACATATGGTGCACTGAAAATTTTGCGGAAAATTAATAGATTTTAATCGGTACGTAAGATGATCAAAAAACTATGTTTTATTGTGACTTCAGTCTGTAAGGTGTGTAAATGGTTGTGTTTTTTCACTTAATAGGAGTTCCAGATTGGATTTGGAGCTCGGGTCGTGGGGGTTACAGAGCGGGGACCGATGGGGGGTCAGCGGAGACTCCAGCCGAGTGTTCAGCCTACAGCACTCCCCCCCAACACCACTAATGCACCCAACACCTCCAACAACGAACACACACCTGAACCGCTTTACTTTCAGGTACTGATATCATGTGCACACACGACTGGTCCATCAGTTTTACACCTCTCTTTGAGGCTAATGTAGCTAATGTTTAATGAAAGCTTATACCAGAACAAAGTGTTATCTTCTTTAAGGTGAAGCACTGGGTTGTAGGGGTGTAACGGTACGTGTATCCTTTGTGAACCGTCACGGTACACCAATAAACGAAACCCGGAACATGTAGCTGTAGCGCTGTTGCTGTTAGAAACTCGCTACTGACCTAGCCTGCGCTAAGAAGTTTAGCTTTGACTGGAAACTGGAGCACACAAGCAGAGAGAGACACAAAAACACAGATCATTCAAACTGTCCACACACAATCACTTTCCAGTATGAACGCAGGGTTAGGTGCTCGTACTGTCTCTCTCTCTCTCTCTCTCTCTCTCTCTCTCTCTCTCTCTCGCACGTGCTCTCCCTTTTGTTCGTGCCATCTATCTGTCTCTCCTTATTTCTCTTACACAGTCTGTCTGTCCCTCTCTCTCTCTCTCTCTCTCTCTCTCTCTCTCTCTCTCTCTCTCGCTCATGCCATCTGTCTATCTCTCTATATTTCGCTTGCACTGTCTGTCTGTCCCTCTCTCTCTCTCTCTCGCTCTCTTTTTTGCTTGCGCCGTATTTAATCTTTAATTCCTGTTTATCACATGCTGTTCAGGATGAGGAGGAGTTCCCTGACCTGGCCACAGTGAGCAACCCACAGCGGAACAAATCAGAACAAGTCCAGCTCAAACTGCCCAAGCCACTAGTAAGTGTTCACTTGTATAACTCTGTGTGTTTAAACCTGAATTCGTAGCTGTGCTAAGTGGTCCAGTGGTCTAAAGCGCTGCCACTATGAGCAGGAGGTCGCAGGTTGGAACCCCCGCTCATGCAGCTTCGCCATCAAGCTGCCGGCGCTCAGATGGAGCAAAATTGGCCCTGCTCCCTCCGGATAAGTAGATGGCGCCCTCTCTCCCCCCACATCACTCCTAGGGTGATGTCTGCAGCACAGGACGTCTGTGAGCTGATGTATCAGAACCGAGTCGCTGCGCTTTCCTCCGAGTGCGCTGTGATGCTGCTCAGTAATGCTGCATCAGCAGCAGCTTGAAAAGAAGCGGTGGCTGACTTCACATGTATCAGAGGAAGCATGTGTTAGTCTTTACCCTCCTGGTGTGTTGGGGCATAGGGGGACTAGTTGGGGCACTAGTGATAGGAGGAGCAAAACTGGGGAGAAAATGGGAAAAAAATGTAATAAAATTATATATAAAAAAAAAAAAAAAGAATTCGCCTGTATTCAATGTTGTTGATTATGTTTTAACTTTTTTTGCATGATCAACAACATTGAATACAAACATGATCAGGGTTAATCTACTAATCGACAGGTTAGTTGACTACTAAAATTGTCAGTATAGGCAGCCCTAATTGAAAAGGCTGTAATAGAAGTGTGTTTGTGTGTGTGTTTGTGTGCGCACATAGCTGGATAACCTTCCGGAGAATTCTCCAATCAACATCGTCCAGACGCCGATCCCAATCACCACCTTAGTGCCCAAACGAGCCAAGAGCCAGCGTAAAAAAGCCCTCGCTGCGGCTCTGGCCACAGCACAGGAGTACTCTGAGATCAGCATGGAGCAGAAAAAACTACAGGTTCACTTAAAGACACACACTCACGAACAGCTTTGTTTAGTCCTATTTAATTTTCAATACTCTAATCTTCAACAGTACATGACCACTCCCCCAACAACTCATAATTAACCGGGACAGAAAAAGTGTTTGTTTTTCTGTTTGGCTTGATCTTTTGAAAAAATCAATTAGCAACCTCTGTTACCAATTAGCAATCAGAGTACAGTTATAGCCTTATTATGTACACACACACACTCAGTGTCTGTGGATATCTCTTAACTAAGGCTTTTTTGGTCCCCAAACCAAGATAATACCAACACTGACTACGTATATAGGAGTATTGTGTAGTTCTGCAGTGACAGTCTGTAGTCCTTATGTTTCTCTACATACAGTTTCAGTCACAGATTTAAACTCACCTTCAATTCAGTGTTTTAAAATTTATTTCAGTTAACAGCTGTGCTGAACTTGCTAAGAGAAGGTGTGTCCAAACTTTTGGCCTGAACTGTATGTAGATTGGTTTTAAACTGTGTGTGTGTGTCTGTGTGTGTAGGAGGCACTAACAAAAGCAGCAGGCAAGAAGAGCCGGACCCCTGTTCAGCTGGATCTGGGGGACATGCTGGCGGCTCTGGAGAAACAGCAGCAGGCTATGAAGGCCCGGCAGCTAAACAACACCAAACCACTGTCGTACACAGGTACACACACACACACATATACACACACCTGTATGTGTGTCTATATAATGACAATAATAGCAAAGAAAGTTAAACTCTGTGTCTGTTTGTTTTCAGTGGGCACAACCTCAATGTTCCACAACAAGGATGTGGTTACGAAGGGTGTGATGAAGACTCCATACACACCTCCTCACAACATGCTGGACTCCACAGCACCCCGAATCAAGAGGGGTAAAGAGAGAGAGGTTCCTAAGGTAAAGAGGCCCACAGCACTTAAAAAGGTAAATTTCAGCGCCCCCTTCAGACCACAACTCAGAACCTTTTTACTGAAATAGTTAACTCTCTGTAGTTTTGTGCTCCCAGACCCCAGTAATACCCATGTATTAGGTGTTGTAATAGTTAAGAACTTTTAAACACTTAAATACATCCAGCAATATTCTTAGAAAACATAAATGTAGTTTAAGAACAAGTCATTCTGTTGTGCTTGTTCTTAATAAAGCTCCACAAACAAACATGCTCATTGTTTTCATTCTAACGTATCAAAAAAAAAAAAGAGACTTGCTCATGTCAGCTGTTAAACAAATACGAAATCGATATCGAAATTTTTTAAACGATTCCCAGCTCTAGTTTAGACTCTACAGAATTCCAAAGCTTTTTGCTTCCTTTTCTTTAAGCTTTGTTTAAAAATAGCCTATATTTAATTAATAATACATGGTATTTAAGCAATAATAAACTGTGGTATAATCGCAACAAAAAAACTCAAGGTTCATGTTAGGGCCGCAAGATATTGAAAAAATTTGACATCGCATTTTTTTTTTTTTTTTTTTTCAGTGATAATATTGCAATATTAAACAATGCATGATGTGACGTCACCAGCCACGCCCTCACCCGCACGCTGTCTAACGACAGACCTGTTCTGCCCGAGCCCGACCCATAAACGGGCTGTTTGAATGAGTGAAATCTGTTCAGAATGATGCTAATTAACACTGCAACACTAAAGGAGCACAAACCTTTTATTTAATAAAAATGTTTAAGAACAGCTACACACAGTGCTGCAAGTCAAAAGTGCTTAGTTTTAGTTAGTTATTATTAATTGTTCAGATTGATTTATCAGAGATTTATCAGTTTATCCTCCCGCATGGGGTGCTGCTGTTGTGCTGAAATCCGACCCTCCGCAGAATCTGACTCCACTTCACGAGCAGGATTTTGCACAACACCACCCGCTGTAAAACTGCTTGAGTGGAAACAGCGCTTTTAAATAAATAAACAAACATGAAAACAAGGGGTATTCTATCAGTAATTTCAATTTGTTTTAGTTAGTTTAATAAACTCTCAATACAGTTCCAGTTGGTTATGTTTTTTCTTTTAATTACCGTTTCTATTAGTTTCCGTTTTCTTCATTTCGTTCGTTTTTTTTTTGTTAATGATAATACTTTGTTACTTAGCTATATTGTGATTATCATGCCAGAGCTTTATATAAAATAAAAATATCATTAAAAACAGATGCCTACACCTCAGACTATTTTCTGGAGCCCGACTCTCTAATCCAGACCTACCGAGAGCTGAGTCAGCGCTTTAGAGTCAGCCAAGCACTCAAAACCCGAGGAAAACAGCAAAACAACAATAATCAAGCATTTAAGTGGCCTTTTAAAAGGTAAAAAAGAGAGAGTGTTTTTCTGGGATTAAAAGCGTGATGTAACTGTGTCTGTCTTTGGACAGACTGTCTGCGCTGTGTTTACATCACGTGTTAAGCCATGCGATTACCTCATGTGGCTGGAGAAATTACACTCATGTGTGATATAAACCACATTTAAATTTGTTTGATGATCTGAAACATTTAAAAACTTGCAAAAAAAAAAGTCATAAGAGTTTTATAAGAGTGATGCAAGTTGTTTTTTAGACTAGAAGAAAATGTGATCTTAATGCAGTAAAGGCTGTATTAATCCCTCTCAGAAAGGGATGTGTGTGTATATATGTATATATATATATATATATTATATATATATATATATATATATATATATATATATATATATATATATATATATAAATATGTCTCTGTTCTGTTTTTTGGTTGTTTCTGCCTCATGAGCCGTCTGTCCTGTTGTTTTTGATCACTAATGTAAGTGTGTGTCTGTCTGTGTCTGTGTGTCTGTAGGTGATCCTGAAGGAGCGCGAGGTAAAGAAGGCGAAGCTGAGTGTGGATCAGCCTGCTGGAACTGAAGAGCAGCCAGACGATGACCTCAACTTCACTGACACCCTTACACAGGAAATGGTGTCACAGGAGGGTGTGTACAAGATTTCCAAGCTAAATATAAATAGTTAAATTGAACATATTTGGTTTTAAATTGATTTGTTTACGAGAAACTTACCAAATAACTACTGCATTTACTGACTCGCCTTTGACTGCAGCTCATGAAGCTAATTAGTTAATAAGTTAATAGGGTCTTGAATACTCTGACAAACTGCTGTTGTTAACTCTTTCTTGTCTGTGACTCTCTCTGTGTGCTTTCTCGTGTTGCAGAGAACGGTCTGAGCATGCCCAGTGATGCCTCACTCTCTCCAGCAAGTCAGAATTCTCCTTACAGCATCACTCCAGTCTCTCAGGGTTCCCCCGCCAGCTCTGGTATCGGCAGCCCCATGGCGACCTCTGCCATCACCAAAATACACAGCAGGAGGTTCAGAGAGTGAGTACACACACACACACACACACACAAACAGTAACAAATGTGACTAAAATCACTTTTTTAATTAATCCATATTATAAGGTTTCTAACCATTTAATCACAACAGTTCAGTTAGCTAGTTCTCTACATATCAACAGGTTTTTCAGTTGTTATGGCTATTTAAACATGAGCAATGGTTAAAAAGAGGGTCATTAATAAAAGAGTTGATCAGTAAAACCAACCAGAAACAATCCTAATTAAACATTTAGTAAATTTTGATTGAAAAGACAGAAAACGGTGAACATTTTAATATCCACAAATTATAGAGCATTTCTAGCTAGCTTTATGGACTTAACCATATTGCTGAAAAAATACCCCAAACATGATAAAGCAGTGATCTTTATAATAATCAGCCAAGATTATCAGTTTTTTTTCTTCCCAAAAATAAAATTCACGCTAGTTCTGGGCAGTATGACCCAATTATTTTTTTTTTTTTTGCAGACCTGGGCTTTAAAATAGGTCTGTGACCCTTGTGTTAGGAGTGGATTTGTAATATAAAATATTAAGGCATTAAATTAAGGCTTTAATTACTATTGGATTTGCTTTGTCCCACAAAATGACACAATGTATGAATAAATCTGATTCTATTAGCAGCAAAAGAGCTGAATAATGTAAATAGACCTTAAAAAGAGATATGCCAACAAGTATTCGAAGAGATATTTCTCAAAAGCTGTATTGCACAAGTAAGACACAAGTTTAATATCAGTTCAATATAATATTTAATACTGTAATGCCTCATATTGTAATATGTTATTATTGAAGCTATTAGAGGCATTACCGTTTTAATATCAGCCACAATGTCCTTCTTTCTCCGGTAATCAAATAAATTCAGTTCAGTGTGTATTAAAATTATCCTTCAAGCTACAGTAACAATATCTTTAATAGAGCTGTAGTTACTGCTCTTTAAGTTTATTTGCACCTCATATCCAGAGTTGTATGGAGTTTTCAAGGCCGTTTCTGAGCTTGTCTGGGGGACAAGAGGAAGTTTTTTCTGAGCTGTGGATTGATTGAGAGAATAATTGCTGTTTGCTGTTGATTTTCTTTTTTACTCAGATAGAAAGACTCCTACAGTGAGAAACAGCAGCAGGAGCCCCTTAGATAAAGTGCTGTTCTCATATTTCTTCAGGCAAGAGGGAGCGTTTGACTCCACAGAGATGAGCTACCATTACACCAGTGTATTAGCTTGCTATGCTAACTGGCTTACGTTAGCTAACAAGCTGCATCTGTTTCTTTGGTGAAGCTTTTCTACGCAGCGCCCAATATTCCAGAGTAACGGTGGTGTTCGTGTGTTTCTGCAGGTACTGTAACCAGGTGCTGAATAAGGAGATTGATGAGAGTGTGACGCTGCTGCTACAGGAGTTGGTGCGCTTTCAGGAACGCGTGTATCAGAAGGAACCGACTAAAGCTAAATCCAAGCGCCGCCTCGTCATGGGCCTCCGCGAGGTCACCAAACACATGAAGCTCAACAAGATCAGATGCGTCATCATCTCACCCAACTGTGAGAAGATCCAGGCCAAGGGTGAGGGAGGAGTCACACACATGCACACACTCTTTATGAGATTAACCCTTTGAACCTTAGGCTGTTTGGTGTGTTTTTTTCTTAGTTATTGTCAGTTCCTCTTTCAGATCTTATAATTATTAATAATTATATCAGACAGACACATGCCCTGATCTCTTTTACTCCAGAAGACATACAGCTGCTCAAAAATATAATCATTTAAAATGTAAAAGGAAGCAGAATTGTTATATTTTCCTGGAACTGATCATGTTTTAGTCAAAAAAAAAATTTGTTTGTTTTGAATGTATAGATTTTAAATATATTCACACCTAAGATATATTTTCAGAAATGTTTAGACTAGAGTGTTTATGAGTTGAAAGCATAAGAATATTGATGATAGTTCATTACATGGCTTATTAATTATCACTTTATATAAAATATATAAAATTATAAAATACATGGAGAAACAGCATCAGGCGGAGTTATTTATATTGATAATCAATAATCACACCTCTAGGATACATGTAGACACTAAAAACCACCTGACACTCAGAGCAGCCTATATCTTTCAGTATTTTAATCAGGACACACAAAGAAAACTAGATACAAAAATATAAACTTTTTTTTAGTCTAAATAAATAAAAATGTTTAGTGCAAAATAACTACTTAGTAAAAATTTGCAAGTAAAATAAAAACTATATAAAGTAGTGTGCACACCATACCTAGCTTTAGTTTGAGTAAAGCAGGTAGTTTCACACTTTTTCTGTGAACAGATATGATATTACTGATATTATTTGGTTTGAAACATCATATAAATATGTTTGAAGCACTAAAGGTAAATAATATTGGTTGAGGAAGGAGATTTTTCACTTTTTTAGACGTTTCTCTCAATGGATTTCTTGTAGATTTAGCTTTACCGCACTGGGATGTGATTCATCACTATTTTTAGGAAGAGTAAGCTCCGCCCTTTCTAACCATATATGGATTATGTGGATGTGTGAAGGGATTTCTGAGTAATTAAGCTGAGAATACAAGGTGCGATTTTGAACACAAAATTAGATAGTGGTATAACAGAGTGTTGCAGAGGGCAATTGTCCTTAAAACAATGATAACAATGATTGATCACAAGAATGCTGAAATACGATATGTGTGTGTTTAGGTGGTCTGGACGAGGCTCTGTATAATGTGATAGCCATGGCACGGGAGCAGGAGATCCCGTTTGTTTTTGCTTTGGGTCGTAAAGCGCTGGGCCGCTGCGTTAACAAACTCGTACCTGTCAGTGTGGTCGGCATCTTCAACTATTCTGGAGCAGAGGTACGCATACATATATACATATATACATATATATATACAGTGTTGGGAAGGTTACTTTTAAAATGTAATCCCTTACAGATTACTGATTACATCACTCAAAATGTAATTTGTAACGTAATCAGTTACATTACTTCAAGTGAGTAACGTAATCTGATTACTTTGGATTACTTACAATATTGTCATTTTTTTAAGCCTGAATGAATGTAGCAACCACATATTGCATATTATTCTTTTATTTTTCCTTCCAGTTAATAGATAGACAAATAAAACAGCCTTTTCAATCACCCTATAAAAATACTTATGAAACCATTTCATCAAACAATTTTATAAAACACTTCTATAAATTGATGATAAAATCATTAAAAACCAAACAATGTAACAACAACTGTAAGCTAACTATTTGCAGGTTTGCCACTTTCTGCAGGTGGATTTTTTGCCAGGATTATCTAGGGGTGTAAATCACAAGATTCATTACGATACGATACAATACGATTATTTTAGTCAGCGATACGATAATTTACGATACCTCAAATTATGTCTTTATACGATACAATTCGGTCCAATAGGATTTAATGCGATTACAATCTGTTCCTTTTCTAAGAACTCACAAATGCAAACAAAATATAATTTGAATGTTTTATTATTAAATGTCAAATGCAGTGTAATCATAAACAGTAAACAATAATTCACTTCAACACTTTAATTTCCATTATTTAAGTTCCATTTGAGAACATCAAATGCAGAAGAAATTGTAAAAAAAAAAAAGGAAGCGCCTGTTATATTTAGAGTTTACAATGTGTGTATGGATGTTGGTGATGAATAGTCAATCATTCTCTACATTTCCTGATTCAGTAGGGTCTTGACAAACAAATTACAAAATTTGTAATTTATATCACAATGCATTGAAGAGTTACACTGCATTATATTAGGTGTCCACCAGGCGTCTCCAAAGTGTTCAAAACCTCTCCAGTAAATCTGTCTCTATACAGCCAGAGTTTGTAATGTTTTTGTTTGTTTGTGATAAAATAAATGAATGTAAGTCTATTTCAGAGTAATATTAATACTTTTTGATGAATATGACAAACAAAATCACACGTATGCGCGCTGTGGGCGCACTTATGTTTAGCAGAGGGAATTTGGTGACAGCGGTTAGGCATGCCCCTCCCCCAGCCATTAGGAGACCAATCAGGGAAAATTACGTACCAATGTTTTCGTCTAAGGATGGACTATTGGTTGAAATAGGTGTCAATCACTTTTGTGACGCTGGAGAAAGGCTATGACCCGATTTGATTGGATTGGATTGATCCAGCGCTCACGTTATTATTGGTTCAAAAGACGATCACTCAAGAAAAATAGTGGTTTGTGGACCGCTGAAAATAAACGCATGTATGTGAGGAGAAGTGAGCAGGCGAATAAAGGACTTTATGGATATTTTACCTGCGGTTCAGTGCTGTACTATGGATGCTGTGATAGTAAGTGAATTTTCTATAATGTAATATGATGTTATTTTATATACTAATAATATGTTATAAGGCTATTTTGTTGGGGAGGCGTGTTCCCCATGTAAACAATGTAAAAAAACAGGCTGTTTTCAGTTGGCGATTTCTGGCGACTGGTTTCATGTAGATGGTAGTGAATTTGCATGCAGGTAGTTAAATTAGTACTAAAGAATATGAGTCGGTTATTTGGTCGGTGTGTTTAGAATATTTGACGCTTATAAGCATTCAACTTTACATAGTCAGAACGGGCCCGCCGACGGGCTAGGGGGCGCTTCTGCAGTGAAAACATTCTGATCGAAGGTTGTGAATCATAGAATATTCTGATGTTGTGATTTATGTGAATGTGTTTGCGTTTTGTCAGTGTTGGATTGGAAGACCAAAAATAGAAAAGTACTGCAATGTAATCCATTTATTTTAGCAGAGTAACTGTAATCTGATTACCACTTACTGAAGCAGTAACTGTAACGGATTACAGTTACTCATAATTTGTAATCTGATTACGTAACGCCGTTACATGTAATCCGTTACTTCCCAACACTGTATATATATATATACATACATATATATCTGACTGGAGTAAAGCTTAAAACAAGCAGAATTTGTTAAAACTTTAACTCATTCAGTATAGAAAAATACCTAAAACTAGTGTAAATACCTACAGATAATATGTAGAGTGCTTTTTCAAAGTATCAAAAGACACTTCTTTTCCTTTAATGTTTTTATTAATATTATTTATTTTTCTACATTGTAAATGAATACTGAAGTGATCCAGACTATGAAGGAACACATAAGGAATCATGTAGTAACTTAAAAGTGTTAAACACACAAAATACTTGCAGTTTCTGAGGCTGGTATTTTGATGAATGTATCCTACTGAGTGCCAGCGGTCCTGATGAGTGCCAGTTTCATCATAGTGTTTGTCGAAATGTTTTGCAACTGCACTTCAGGATACTTTTAAAATTCTTAAATTGTTAACTAAATATTTATAAATGTTTGTCTTCATAGTTTGGATGACTTCAGTATTAATCTACAATCTTCTATTTTACAATAATCAAAAATCAAGGAATTTAATCAGTAAACAGTAATATGAAACTTAGAATTCGGATTACATTTACATTTATGGCATTAAGCTCTAAACTAGAGCAATTTAAGAGGTTATTCCAATTACAGAGATAAGCCAAAGTAGTATTAGGAGTCTTGCCAGAGGAATACCCCAGTCTCCCACATGATGTGGCAGCTCACTGGCAGGTAGTGGTGTTATCCACTGCTCACTAGATCACTAATCAGACTACAGCTAAGATGATTAAAGTTGTTTGTATAGTAACAGTATTTTTACTTATCTGACTTATCTGACTAGCCCCTAATAAAATTCAGACACATGTTAATGTAACACTGTGTGTGTGTGTGTGTGTGTGTGTGTGTGTGTGTGTGTGTAGGGTCTGTTTAACAGGCTGGTGTCTCTGACGGAGGAGGCACGGAGAGCCTATAAGGAAATGGTTTCGGCTCTGGAGCAGGAGCAGGCTGAGGAGGCCCTGAAAAACGTTAAAAAGGTTTCACACCACATGGGCCACTCCCGAAATCCTTCAGCCGCATCCGCTATCTCCTTCTGCAGCGTCATCTCCGAACCCATTTCTGAGGTCAACGAGAAGGAATACGGTAAGACGCACACACACATACACATACACACACACACACACACACACACACGAGCACACATAAAAATATTAGGTCTCAACACACATTTATCTGGAGGAAAGGATTCCTCAAAGAGAACATCAAAACTGTGGATATTACTACAGTTGCACACACTAATATAGGGCTGCAGCTATCGATTATTTTAGTAATCGAGTGCTCTACTGAAAAATCAGTTTGATTAATCGAGTAATCGGTTAAAATATAATATGAGATTTCACCTAATAATAAATGACCAATTGGTTTAATTTTTTAATTCACAGCATGCATTTCCGCACTGCAAACACAAATAGAAAAAAATAAAATACAAACTAGACATAAATACCACCAGCAATAATTTAATAATTAGTAATTTAATATATGAAGTTAAATAATTTATTTTATTTTTTTTTTTTTTATAATTTTAACTTATCATTTCTTGTAAGTATTATATAGTATTAATAAAGGCATAAACATTGGCTTTATGTTGTGCATCAGACAATACAGTAAGTTCACGGCCGTGTATTCCGGCCAGAGTAACTTTAGCTCAGCTAACTTTAAAAGACCAATATGTAACTGATTTTAGTAGTAAATGATAAAATGATCAGGATGTATCATCAGATATTAAGGAAACATATTGAGTGAAAGCACTGGCAGCTCTTTTCAGCAGGGCTTCAGTAGTAGGTTCCTAATTTTAAATGTGCAGGTCGTTCCGGGTTTTGTGTTTGCTTTGTCCTCTGACTCCTCCTGCTGCTCTTCCCCAACACTAACTCCGCCCACCGAGGTTGCCAGTACCCACACTACACTACAGCGATCGGTGCTGCAGCAAAGGAGCTAGCAGGGCTGGTTTAGTTAAACCTCAGCTGCTACAAAGCTTAAAAAACCTTAGCAGTGACTAAAGCAGGAATATAGCAAGAGTGAATATTGGCAGTGAGTTCGAACAGTGGAGACTTACAGTGGAGAGCTCAAATAGTCTAGAAGACCGACCTAGAACTGCTACTTTTGTCCTGAACAAGTAAGCTAACTGGCTATAGCTAATTCAGTCAGGTACTTTATCACCACCACTAGATGTGCTTACTATAGAGACTAGAGCTGTGTCCCTCGCGCGGGACACAGGAAATTGGACTCCTGTAGCCATTTTACTCACACATTCTTGCATGAATTACTGATTATTCCTTTGTGTGTGTGCAGAAACCAACTGGCGCACCATGGTGGAGAACTCCGACGCTCTGGAACCATTGGAGAACGAAGACGCCAACAAAGCCTCCAGTGCCTCGAAAGAAAGCGAGAGAGCGACGTCGCACACCCTGCCCGCAGACCCGGCATCCGCACAGGCCGCGCACACACAGCCCCCCGGGACCGAGGGGCAGGACCGCCTGGAGTGGGCGTCGCAGCAGAGCACGGAAACGGGGTCTCTGGACGGCAGCTGCAGGGGGCTGCTGAACTCCTCCATCACCAGCACCAGCAGCACACTCGTCCCCGGCATGCTGGAGGAGGAGGAGGAAGAGGAGGAGGACGACGAAGATTACACTCCGGAGCCCATCCTGGTGGAGGTGCCTCCACTGAGCAGTATGATCGAAACCTGGGTCAGCACCACTCTAGAGAACCTGCAGCTGACCGGCAAGAGCCACCACGGCTCTGAAGAAGAGGAGGAGGAGGAGGAAGAGGAAGAGGAGGAGGAAGATGTGGGAGGAGCAAGTGATGATGAAGACGAGGAGGTCGATCTGTCTGATCTTGCAGAAGCTGCTGTGGACGACAAGCAGACAAAAGAGGCTCAGAACAACTCCAGTTGAGGGAGCAAAAAAAAAAAACATGCACACACACACACACACACACACACACACACACACATTAAAACACACACACATTAAAACACACACACACATTTTCAGTTAATTTGGTCCATTCACTTTATTCACTGGTCATTTTATTATTTATCTTATAGGTAAACTTTCCAGGTTTCAGTTACAGAACACAGGAAGTTTGTGATTTTAATGGTTTTGGGGACAAACTGTGCAGCATCAGGTGAGCTGCACTCTGTAACTGTAAACTTGTAGAGTTTACCTATAAGGTGTTTCCAATAAAATGGCCAGTTATGCAGCTGGATGTTTTTTTTTTTGTGTTTTTTTTTTGCAGTGTTCTCCTTTTTACAGCTTGTCTTTCATTATTTTCACAGCAACAAAATCTCAGGAAAACAACAAGGACACACACACACACACACAAAAAAAATAATTCTGTCACCATGCAGTCAGCAGCATACACACATACACACAGCTTCACAGATTCTTTAACTATTCATACTTGAATGAAAGAAGATAAAGTTAAACCACCTGATTGACGATTTCTTGTCTACGCACGCACTCACACACACTCACACACACTCTCACACACACACACACACACTCGCTTCCTGTCTGCGGTAGAGGCTACAGATCTCTCTGTATGTTGCATAGTTTAATAGCTTTGCTCATTTATTTATTTTCTTTGCTGTTCATTGTTTGATGTTAGGAGCAGGTAATAAACATTAAAGCCACAGACAGCAGCTTCTCCACCTCTCTTCACCATCATCATCAGCATCGTCATGCACATCCTAATCAGAGAGAGAAAGAGAGAGGAGAAGAAGAAGAGGAGGAAGCAGAAACAGAAGAAAGGAACTGTCTGTGCGTGTTGATCGCCTCGTTAATAATTAAAAGATTGTGAAGTTTGAACAGAACTAATGGGAGTTAATCTGAACAAACCTGTGTGTGTGTATGTATATATATATATATAACCTGTACAGGTCATTCTAATGAGCTGAGTCAAGAGTCTGTTCTATTTATCGTGCTTAGATAGATGAAGAAGAGGAGGCAGGTGGTGATGGCCTTTTATTCGGGGGTGATTTTGTTTGCGTTGCTCTGTGTGTCCTGGGTTTTCTCCCCCCTCCTCTCCTCTCCGTTTGTGTTTGGGGTCTTTACCTGGGTGCAGGTGGGAGGGATATTACTGAGCTCTGTGCAGGTGTGCTCGTGTTTTCTTCGTTCAGGTGGACGTCTGTGGTCAGGTTCTGATTAGCAGTAGCATTAAATCGTGGTGCTTGGGTGGGTTCGGGCGGTAGTGTCGTACAGCAGTTTTGATCACGGCTGTAAGTGTCAGACCTCAAAATGATTAGATTCAGTTATGATTCTTATTGAAACAATTCAGCAAATCATGGATTTTTATCATAATTCAATTCGTTCGCATAGTTTAGTGAGTATCTAACAGTGTTCTAGCTAATGCTCTTGTCACTGAATGCAACCAGTTCCTCACAGCAGTGCTCCAAAATCAAGTAGAAAGCAAAGTAAAAAACGCCTTTTTATATACCTTTACTTTTGGTGAAAATTTGAATGAGCAGGTGTTCCATTGTTTCGTTTTTGTCCATATTGTCACTGTCCAATGAAAAACACGTATCTCCATTTTTGTCGATTTTTAGTTTAGTACATTATTTGAACAGACAAACTGTCCCTTACACTGTATCAAAATTTATTGGTGAACGGACCAATAGAAACTCTCCAAAATGACCTGAAATAAACTCTTTTTACATTGGCTTCCATTGAAAGTTTACAAGGTTTTTTCCCTCTCCTGTAAGGTTGCTGTTCTGGAGATAAGTGTTTTTCATTGTCCAGCGATGATATAGTGCAATTATTTCGGATAATGAAACATATCACAGGTTAAATCATTCTTGGTGGAGTAAAGAGTATTTTCATGTTACTCATCATTCATTTAACATAATTCATTTTCTTCATTCAAGTTCTTAATTTCACGCAAATTTAAAACATTTAAGACAATTTCACCATGATTTCTGATATAAATACAAGGGCTCAGAGTGGTCCAGCTGTCTAAAGCGCTGGCACTATGATCGGGAGATCGCTGGTTCGATTCCCGGTCATGCAGCTTGCCATCAGCTGCGAGAGTCCTAAGAGAGAGCACAATTGGCCTTGCTCTTTCTCTGGGTGGGTACAGTAGATGGCGCTCTCTCCCCACATCACTTCAAAGGGTGATGTCGATCAGCACAAGTCTGCGTCTGTGAGCTGATGTATCAGAACAGAGTCGCTGTGCTTTCCTCCGAGTGCGCTGTAGCGTGATGCTACTCGGCAATGCTTACATTGCAGTAATGTCTGTTATATGTGAAAAAAATTCTAAGTAGTTTTTTTTGTTGTTACATTGACTCGTTTCTTAAAGGAATAGGATCAGATCATTTTGAGGTGCGAGATTTACTGACCGGTGGTTTGAGCTGCTGTTAGACACTCCTCTTTTAGAGCTGTTTAAAGATTAGCTGAGTCCCTCTGTTCTCCTTCTTTCTGAGTGTTAGCTACTTTGGATGTGGATTTAAAACTAACAAATAAAATGAAGGATTTATGCAGTTAGTACAAACCAACTGTAAATATGTAAAAATATAGTCCACACCTGGGCCCGTGTTAAAGCAATAGTTTGACAAAAAAATTTAATTATACCCTTTTTTCACTTTCCTGATGCAAATACAGCTGATTAGCCTGGACATGTTTATAGTCTAAAGCTTGTTTCTTAATGTTTTATGAGTTTAAGGAGCTAAAATATTGATGTAGCTAGCTAACTGTCAATTAACTGAGGCTTCTGCCCACTAATTAGCAATTAGCATGCTGTATCATCATCATTCAGGGTTTTGTCTGCAGAAAATGAGTTTTTTTTGTTTGTGATTTGAAACAGGAGAGATATCGCCTCCCACACTTCCTTTAGTGTATTACAGTCTGTCAGAATGACCATGTTGATCATATAAACATTATGAAGCTTAACAGGACACATTTAATAAGCTGTGTAGGTCCGGAGTAAAACTAATAATAAAGTAAAAATAAAGTAAGGTGGGGGAGGGACTGGGTTAATTACTGTTTTTGCTAAGCTATTGCTTTACTTCAGTTTTGGTGAAAATGTAATTATAAACATTAAAGTGGGCCTACAGGTGCTGTTGTGTCCAGATAAACACACACACACACACACCCGTGTAAATGTATAGGACGCTTGTGTCCGTGTGTGTAATTGTAGTAGGCCTATATCTGTGTAGGCAGGTGTTCGTCAGCCCCGCCTCTCCTCCCTCCTGTCTATCGACGGTCGCGCGTGTTCTTTGCACTATAAATAATTTGTAAATATTAGCAAACGAAACCTCTGTAACTAATGTGAAACAATGGTTCTATGAAGTATCTTCAGTTCATTGTGCTGCTTGTGTTTCTATGGCTATTTAAGATGCCTCTCACGCAGTAAATGTTCTTTATGGCCTCTTATGACCAATTATTAATACCATTAAACTCTTTTAATGAAACTACCTGCACTGGAGTCTCAACTCATTTATCTCTCAATGTGGTTCAAATGCAGATTTACAATATCTCACAAGAATACACACATTTTGTAAAGACATGTTTTATACAGTGTAAAGTGGTCAGTGTACAGCCTTGGCCATCTTTATCTCTTTATTTTCAGATCCTCAGAAAGTTCTTTGCCATGAGGTGCCATGTTAAACTTCCAGTGACCAATATGATAGAAACTGTACTCAAAACAGTACACCAAATTTAACAGACATGCTCCCCGTCTGAGACTTTGTAACTCTAACGAGTCACATGACACCAGGGAGGGAAAATAATTGGGCACCAACACCAGCAGATGACATGTCTCTCCAATCCATCACTGTTCATCAGTAAATTTTACATTTCATTTGTAAATAAAGGGAGCAGAGTCTGGAGGAAGAGTGGAGAGACACACAGTCCAAACTGCTCGAGGTCTAGTGTGAAGTTTCCACCAATCAGTGATGGTTTGTAGAGACATGTCATCTGCTGGTGTTGATCCACTTTGTGGAAATTACTTTTAATTAAAAGTAAATTATTATTATAAGGTAATTTTACAACCTTAACATGTTACTCCATGTTACAGTTACCGTTGTTAGAAAAAAATATGCATACAATGTCTGAATTATATACATACGACCAAAATAATCAGTTATCGCCTAATATTTATAATAATATAACAGATTTGTCTATTATTATTATTATTATTATTATTATTATTATTATTATGTATTGTCATGTCAATTCGGTCGTATATTTACATTCTCTCCTGCGCTTTGATTTTTTTTCTACTGAGAGCTCTTCTTAAGATGGTGTCCTTTTATGTAAAAGAATGTGACTTTACGTACGAGGCTGAAGTTGGTTTGATATTCGCAGCTCCAGATTCGTTTGGCTCGATATTCGCAGCCTCGTATTCCCCGGCTGAAGTTGGTTTGATATTCGCAGCTGCCGCTTCACTGAACCACCGTGAACTAAAGGGAGCGTTCACAAACACCCGCTGTTTATATTAAACACCTCACAGATCAACACTGAAGGAGATAGAATGAAGAAAAGCAGTACATCTGTTTATTAACAATGTAAATATACAATATATTATTAAATATAATTTTGTATATTGTAAAATATTTATTTTAATTACTGAATTCATAATTATATATTACAATAAATAATTAAATATATATTTAATAAAATTATATTTTAAAAGCCATTGCGCTCAAAAAATATGAGGCAGATGTTCAAGTGTGATTTTGAAGAACTTTTTAATCTTGGGCCAGACCAAATACACATGATCTGAAGAGAACTAGTCTTCTACTTTAAGAAAAACCTGGAATTAGCCTGGCCCAAGCTGATGTTATACTTTAAAATGAATTGGCAACATGGTATAACGAGCCATTTTGCACAAAAAAGCCACTGTTCCAGTACAATTTTGAAGATTTTTTTAATCTTGGGCCAGAACAAATACACATGATCTGAAGAGAACTAGTCTTCTACATTAAGGAAAACCTGGAAATAGCCTGGCCCAAGCTGATTTTATACTTTAAAATGAAATGGCAATATGGAATACCGATCCATAATGCACAATTTTTTTATGTAAAGCTGATGTTCCAGTGTGATTTTGAAGGGCTTTTTCATCTTGGGCCAGAACAAGTACACATGATCTGAAGAGTACTAGTCTTCTTCTTTAAGGAAAACCTGGTATTAGCCTGGCCCAAGCTGATTTTATACTTTAAAATGAACTGGCAACATAGCATACCGATCCATAATGCACAATTTTTTTTATGTAAAGCTGATGTTCCAGTGTGATTTTGAAGGACTTTTTCATATTGGGCCAGACCAAATACACATGATCTAAAGAGTACTAGTCTTCTACTTTAGGTAAAGCCTGGAATTAGCCTGGCCCGAGCTGATTTTATACTTTAAAATGAACTGGCAACATGGCATACCGATCCATAAGGCAGAAAAAAGTTTAATTTAAAGCTGATGTTCTAGTGTGATTTTGAAGGACTTTTTAATCTTGGGCCAGACCAACTACACATGATCTGAAGAGTACTAGTCTTCTACTTTAAGAAAAACCTGGAAATAGCCTGGCCCAAGCTGATTTTATACTTTAAAATGAACTGGCAACATGGAATACCGATCCATAATGCACAATTGTTTTTATGTAAAGCTGATGTTCTAGTGTGATTTTGAAGGACATTTTAATCTTGGGCCAGACCAAATACACATGATCTAAAGACTACTAGTCTTCTACTTTAAGAAAAACCTGGAATTAGCCTGGCCCAAGCTGATTTTATACTTTAAAATGAATTGGCAACATGGTATAACGAGCCATTTTGCACAAAAAAGCCACTGTTCCAGTACAATTTTGAAGAATTTTTTAATCTTGGGCCAGAACAAATACACATGATCTGAAGAGAACTAGTCTTCTACTTTAAGGAAAACTTGGAATTAGCCTGGCCCGAGCTGATTTTATCCTTTAAAATGAACTGGCAACATGACATGAAAGCCATTTTGCACAGAAATAATGAATATAAAGCATTGATTTTGAGAATACCAGAACTCTTCATCTGATGTGTATTTGGTCTGAAAAAAAGTCCAAAATCATACTGGAATATCAGCTTTAAATAATATTTTTTTTGTGCTGCCATGTTGCCAATTAATTGTGCAGTCTAAAATCAGCTCGGGCCAGGCAAATCCCAAAATTTCCTTAAAGTAGAAGACTAGTACTCTTTAGATCATGTGTATTTGGTCTGGCCCAAGATGAAAAAGTCCTTCAAAATCACACTAGAACATCAGCTTTACATAAAAAAAATTGTGCTTTATGGATCGGTATTACATGTTGCCAGTTCATTTTAAAGTATAAAATCAGCTCGGGCCAGGCTAATTCCAGGTTTTTCTTAAAGTAGAAGACTAGTACTCTTCAGATCATGTGTATTTGGTCTGGCCCAAGATTAAAAAGTCCTTCAAAATCACACTAGAACATCAGCTTTATATTCAATTTCTTTGTGCATTATGGATCGGTAGGCCATGTTGCCAGTTAATTTTAAAGTATAAAATCAGCTCGGGCCAGGCTAATTCCAGGTTTTCCTTAAAGTAGAAGACTAGTACTCTTTAGATCAGGGGTCACCAACCTTTTTGAACCTGAGAGCTACTTCTTGGGTACCAATTAATGCGAAGGGCTACCAGTTTGATACACACTCGTGAAATTACAAATTTTCTCAATTTACCTTTAATTATATGTTATTATTAATAATTAATGACATTCATCTATGTGAAGACACAGATATCAATAGGCAACACTATTATTATAAATCTCTGCAAGTGTTTACATTTTATATTATATTTTAATATAATATTACATATTATATTACATTATATTGTATAATAATATATAAACTATAGGCTATCTCTAAGCTAATATTAATGTAATATAATCTAAAATTACATCAATGCAACTGTGATTTAAAAAAAAAAAGAATAGCAACAAAAATGCTATTTTTAGACCAGGCCTGCGGGCTACTCATAAGGTCCTTGCGGGCTACCTATGTTGGTGACCCCTGCTTTAGATCATGTGTATTTGGTCTGGCCCAAGATTAAAAAGTCCTTCAAAATCACACTAGAACATCAGCTTTACATAAAAAAATGGGCATTATGGATTGGTATGCTATGTTGCCAGTTCATTTTAAAGTATAAAATCAGCTTGGGCCAGGCTAATTCCAGGTTTTCCTCAAAGTGGGAGAGTAGTTCTCTTCATCTGATGTGTATGTGTTCTGGCCCAAGATGAAAAAGTCTTTCAAAGTTTGCCAGTTCATTGTAAAGTATAAAATCAGCTTGGGCCAGGCTACTTCCAGGTTTTCCTTAAAGAAGAAGACTAGTACTCTTCAGATCATGTGTATTTGTTCTGGCCCAACATGAAAAAGTTCTTCAAAATCACACTTGAACATCTGCCTCATATTTTTTGAGCGCAATGGCTTTTAAAATATAATTTTATTAAATATATATTTAATTATTTATTGTAATATATAATTATGAATTCAGTAATTAAAATAAATATTTTACAATATACAAAATTATATTTAATACGATATTGTATATTTACATTGTTAATTAACAGCTGTACTGCTTTTCTTCATTCTATCTCCTTCAGTGTTGATCTGTGAGGTGTTTAATATAAACAGCGGGTGTTTGTGAACGCTCCCTTTAGTTCACGGTGGTTCAGTGAAGCGGCAGCTGCGAATATCAAACCAACTTCAGCCTCGTACTTTACGTTTCATAGAGATTTTTATAAACGTCAGGACATGTGGTCTTACTGTGAACTACAAATGAACAGAAGTCAGGTTAGATCAGTGTTTCTCAACCCTGTTCTTACATATTCTACTGCATATTAACACTGTTCTGCATATTCTACAGCTTCCTCTGCTTTAAAGGCATTTCACAGAGTAAGTGGTGGTATGATGTGTTTAATACACTGCTGGATATACATGAATAATTTAGGATCCATTGGGGGCTAAAGGATTTTAACAGGTAAACTCAGTAAAGGACTGTTTATTAGCTGATCAGCTGGATCAGGTGGAAAACACTATTTTGGGGCAGTGATGATCAGGGTTAAGAAACTGCTTTAAACTACAAACATAAAGTACTGTACTAAATTCTGGCTATCCACTACATGCAGCTTCTAGATAACTAGTTAGCTAAATGAATTTTCGTTCATTATAGCTCACAGTAAGTCCTGTAATCCTAAATTAATAAACACAGTTTGAAAATGAAATAGTGATTAGCTGATCAGGTACAGGGCAAGTTGAACATATAGGTTTTTTTCTTTAACCTTGACTCCCAATCTAGCTAATTGCAAAGTTAAGTTAACTCACTAACACAGCTGCAGTTTATTAATCACAGTGGGTGTAATCTGTGTGCTGATTCAGAGACGTGTATTTTTAACCAGCTATCAGAAACATATCGTCACAGTTTACGTGGTTAGCCTATCGTTACCTTTATTTTAGTAAAATCTCCGTATATCCAGATCTGTTTTAAAATCAGCTGAAGCTGCTGTGTCCCGATCCCGCTGCAAAATCTCACAGCGAGGGGGCGGGGCTTCCCCAACAGCAAACTGCCTCTCCTCCGCGCGCCGCAATACCAGCAAGCTGACTGGCTGTTTCTACTGAGAGGCGTGACTTAATACCTGAACCGGCTCCGTGATTGGTCCGGTCTGTCTCCTCATTAATAGTACAGCTGATCTGAGCGAAACGATATCATTTTTGGGGGGGACAAATCCACCTGTTTCTAATATTGGGTGGGACATGTCCCACCCATCCCCCCGGTTCCTACGCCAATGAGTGGGGTTTAACTGTTTGGATGACCTGACTTCCCGTCAAGTCATTAGACAGACACCAGCAAATAATGTTCAAATTAATTTAAACAATTAAGACCTAAACCCCCCTAAAGGGGTAAAACATTTAAATGTACTTCTTACGTATAATGTTAAATACTATAAAAACAATGCAGTATCTATGGCTGGTGGGATATTGTAATACGATTTTAAGCCCCCCTAAAGTGGATCATACCATTTCATCTTAATAATCATTTCTCTACCTGCTGCTGTCTCATTACTGCTCAGGTGTTTAGTTGAGTCTAAGTTAAGGTGTTACACAGGCTGCTCGAGCTACAGCATTACGTGTAAGTAGCTTCTATCTACTTATCTTTCTTAAATAAGCACTTTAAACACACTTTTCCCTACATAAATAACTCACATGAATTTAAATGCTGCGGAATTTACCATTCCGCCTTAAATGCTGCTGTGGGCACTCAGGCTTCAGGCTGTAGATGGTTTGTTTTTGGCGTTTTTAAGGTGGAACAGAAGATTTAAATGCGGATCCACATTCTGTTTTATATGGACTGATTGATTGTGATTTCTGCACAACCTGACCAGAAATGTGTAAAACTCTTAAAACACTTTATCATCTACAGTCTAAAGAGGAAACTGTGTTTTAACGTAGAGAAAATGTGTTTTAATGCAGGGAAACTGTTAAGGTGGAATGGAAATGTGTTTTAAGGTGGAAGTGAAATGTAAACAGAAGCTAAAGGCTTCATACGCTGCAGTAAATACACCTGAGGAATTAACGTTAGTTAGCAATAAACTGGTTTATTAATTTTTTTAAAGGGAGGCTTATTTTCTATCTTTTTATTAGGCTACGTTAGCTTTTTAAATGGCTTTAGCCGAGCTATATAAATGCATTTCTACATATCTCCCTTAAAATTTAACATTGTTGTCCCAGTGGCAAAATATGTGGATGAGATGAGGGACAAAAGCCTTTTCTACAGGGATTTTTAGTCATATTTTAATTTTCTATTTATTTATGCTATAGCTGTAAGGATTGTAAGACTTCAGTTTAGTGAAGCAGGGCCTGTGCTGTACTGGTTTCCATTTACACTGTAGAAATACATGACCCCAGTTTTCTACATTTTAGACAGCACTCTTTTAAAGGTGTAGAAAACAGTACTCATTGCTCTCTGGCTTCTTCTTCATCAATTTCTAATAACTTTTACTTTTAATAGTTACAGAGTTTTCTGTGTTTGTGTGTTTTTTACGGTGGCCGAGAAAGCCCAACGCAGTGCAAATTGAAAAGCGCTGCAAAAGCACAAAACACATCCATCAAAATTACAACACAGGCGCAGCAAATAGAAAAACACGCTGCAAATAGAAAAACGCGCTGCAAATAGAACCACAACACAACGGAAGTGAGTCACAACACAACAGATTTTTCCCGGGGGACCTTAAAAGATGCTGTACCAGCTAAGCTGCGTCTTCAGTAACGTCTCGGACTTCACTATGTGTACAAAGGACAATAAGTGTCAAACAAGGCGTTTTGAAGCAGAACTTTTAATAATATGCACACAACCGTGGCAATCACAGGTAATAAACATAACTTACTTTTCAGAAGCTTGTTTGCCACTTATTGTCCTTTGTATACAGCTGGTACAGCATCTTTTAAGGTCCCCCGGGAAAATTCCGTTGTGTTGTGACTCACTTCCGTTGTGTTGTGGTTCTATTTGCAGCGCGTTTTTCTATTTGCTGCGCCTGTGTTGTAATTTTGATGGATGTGTTTTGTGCTTTTGCAGCGCTTTTCAATTTGCACTGCGCTGGGCTTTCTCGGCCACCGTAGTTTTTTCTAGTGATTATAATGAAAGTGTGAATGTGTTGTGTGTAAGTGTGTAAATGCTGCAGTAAAGAGTAACAGCATTAACACCATCTGTTCCAGCATTGATTTACTACACAGCAGCAAAGGCTTTGGATATTTACTTTTTTTTTTTATCCAGGAAGTGCTGAAGATCTTAAATGGCAAAAATAAAAGGGGAAAAATGGGGCTCTTTCAAAACTTTTGACCGGTGTAGTGGAATACTCGCAACTGCCCCAGTTCAGGCTCAGCTGGGTAATTCAGGCTATATGATGGTAGAAAAGAACACTAAATAAACAATAATGTTGGGTTGCATTAAATAAAAAAAAAGTTAATGATAGAAAAACATCCTTTAATAAACATTTGTACTCTTCTGGAGTATTATTTTTTACTTCACTACTGCACTAAAGTACTAAAAAGCTGTATCTGTATCTGCTGTCGTATAATTTTTAGTTCACTAAAATCTACATATTAGAGTCTAATACTTTTACTTATTTTTTTAACATGCTGCATCATTACTCGTTACCAGTCCTTTTAAGGGGCTCAGAAAACGCCAATGATAATCTATGCTCTCTCCACTGAGCATGCACACGCGCGCGCGCGCGCGCACACACTATATTAAACAGCGCTCTTTATTCTCTTGTTGTCTGTCGCGATGTCCCACTCCTGCAGTGACGTGCAGACGCTATGGCCCAATGTGCTCGGGCAACTGCCGAGGGAGGGGAAATAATAATATAGGTAAATATGATTTCATATATCAACAAGATTTTATATATATATACATATATATATATATATATATATATATGGGTCAATTACGTGACGCCAATATTTTGTTTCCAACTACATTTTCTTTCAACTAAAAATAGGTATAAATACATAAAAAGTTGTCAGAGATATGTAGTCTCTCTCTCACATTTGTACTTACTTTTACTTGTTAAAAATAATTAGTTCATCAGAAGGTTTTGGTTATTTAAAGTATCAAAATATTATGTGGTGCGACCGTCCCACCTGTTTTGAAAACTTCTTCGAAATTACTCCTAACCTATACTACTATGTTTAAGTATTTTTTGGAAAATATTTGAATGCAATTTGAGTCATTTTGAGTCAAAATTACAGATAATGTTTAATCTAAAAAATATAATTATAAAAATGCAACAAAAAAAAAAAAATATATATATATATATATCAAGCGTGTTTTTTAACTTTTATGTATTTCTTTACAACTGTTAAACTATTTTACCAAATGCCGCTGTGAAGCAAAATAAAAACCCCTCACCACAATTCTAATCCTGCAGCAATTAGACTTGAGATGAGATGCTGGCCAAAAAATCAGGGTCAACTATTACTTGCTATTGAGAGCGTTCAGAAATATGATGTAATGATTCCAGGTAAATTAACCACTGTTAGAAGCACCTTAAAATTCACCAGGTTTTGTCTTCAGATGCAGCACAAATTAGTTATAGGGAGGTGTCGAATGTTTTATTTGATTTTAAAAACAAAAAAATTAACTACAGATGATAAAGAAATGGTTAAAAACAAGTTTTTATTTAATTTGTTTTTGCTTAAATTTCCCCTTAATGGTTAAAGTGCAACCAGAAACAAGCAAAAAAACAATTGTAACAATTGAGAACATCTAGTAACTTTTAGAAAGCTTTCTCCAATATAGTTTAGGTACTGACACAATGCACCCTAAAACCTGTTTTATTCAATTCTAGAATTAAATGTTCTTAACAAAGCCATAATGTTCACTGCACTTACAACACATCATAACACTTATGTTTTACACATATTATATTGTGATGAGATTTTTGTAAACAAAAAAAAAAAAAAAACTTTATAAAACATTGGTGTTCCTGACAAATCTTTGATATTTTAATTTAAGCGCTGCCCACACACACACACACACACACACACACACATATATATATATATATATATATATATATATATATATAAAACCTTAAACAATGTCTACATTGTACTTTTGATAGAAATGCCACAATATTAACATATTAAGATTAATCTATAAATTGATAAACTCAGTAATTTATTCAGCCACCAGATGGCAATCCTCACCAATCCTCACTACATGCTGCTCTGAATAAACACTGGATTTTTTATATTTCACTAAAACAACATAAAATTCATAACAGATTGCAATTTTTTTTTCATTAAATTTAAAACAATTACAGAATCTTGTGTTTGAGTTCATTACAGACAGAAAACAACATTATTATATTTCATTATATCACTGAAACATAATTCAGGTCTTAAATCGTTTATCTTTGAGGACAGATCTGCAGACTCTTGGTTTTAATTTTAATCTCAGTGTCTTCATGAGGGAGAGTCACCTGGAATAGTTTTCTCAGCGTCTTGAAGGAAGGAGTTTCTGGAGGTGCTGAACAATAGTTGCTGCTTATCCTTCATGCTGTAAAGCTCCAGCTCATCCCAAATAAATCACCTCAAATCACCATCTCAGTTCATCAGCTTTAGATCAGGAGATTAATGTGGAGGACAAACACTTTTTTTCTCTTTACTACATAATTCTATATGTGTCCCTTAATAGTTTTCATGTTTAATATTAATCTACAATGTAATCATTTTCTCGGATTATTGTTGCCAATCTTGAAGCTCCCCAGTTGACAGACATGGTGATTCACCAACCACAATTATTTTCTTTTTTTATTGGGGCCTTTCCCCATTAGCACCATATTAACCCTTGCCCTCTTTGAGCATTACCATCAAGCTAATTGGCTCTATGTTAAAGGCTTTATTTGTAAACAGACTATATGCTAAACAAGCAACAGCACATAAATTCTCAGCCCAGAAAGCTTCACAAATGAGCTTTAATCCCGTCCCTTTTGTTATTTAAAGGGTGTTAGTCTGGAGCACTATATGATACAGTGTTTCCTACACATAATCAGAGGTGGAAAAAGTACTGAAAAATTGTAATAA
This sequence comes from Astyanax mexicanus, assembly GCF_023375975.1. Classification (NCBI taxonomy): domain Eukaryota; kingdom Metazoa; phylum Chordata; class Actinopteri; order Characiformes; family Acestrorhamphidae; genus Astyanax; species Astyanax mexicanus. Next base: position 44,072,673 of record NC_064416.1, on the reverse strand, counting down.
AGTAAAAGTACCTTTACTTTTCTAAAATTCTACTCGAGTAAAAGTAAAAAGTACTCAATTTAAAATGTACTTTGAGTAAAAGTTACATAGTTACTTTTAATTATTTGATATAAAAAAAGTAAAAACAAATAATAACTTTAATTGTTTTTAATGAACTATTATTCCACATAATAATTTGGATCTTTCAGGCAGTATTTGTTCAGACCATCCCATAAAACATTTTCAACAACAAGTAGCATAGGTTTCTAGGATCCATTTTTTTCTTTACTGTTAAAAAGTTATGGTAATATATGTGACTATAAACTGTATTTTTATAGTTTTACAGTTTATTACTATTTTTTTTTTACTTTCCATTGCTCTGCTTTAACTGCTTTTTACATGTTTGTTTTTTTTAACATTTAAGCAGATTGTTTAATGATTAAAAAACTCACCACCACTTTACCACAAATACTTACCTGCTTTCTCAGGTTTGATGTGGAAGTTTTGAAAGCTGGCAGCTCTGTCCGGAGGGGCACATTTTGTATTGCATGAGGACGTTACTGCCTCTTTATTCCACGTGCGAGCATCTGTGCCAATTTCTTTTTTAATTCAGACAATTGTTTTTTTCACAGCATTTTATTTTTTACTCAGTAATTGGGAGAGTTCCAATGTAGCGAAGTAAATTACTTGTGTCAAAATGTACTTGAGTAAATGTAAAATTCCCTATTTTAAAAACTACAAATTACTCATAAAATCTACTCAATTACATTAACTTGAGTAAATGTAATTCATTACTTTCCACCTCTGCACATAATATGCTATACACTGCATACTATATAGTAGATGCTGCATAAAAAAGCAAGCTGCAGGTGCTATATACCGCCTCCTTTAGGTTTCATTAACATAAACTAAACAAAAGGGGGAAGATATTTATTTCGATTAACAATTAAATGAGCAATAAAACAATCAATTAAACTTTTGATTAACAATCGTTAACAAAGAAAGAATAGATTTATTCTCTGAATAAGTGAAAATAACAGACAGATACTAGGAAAATCAGACTAATGTTTTTCTCTCCAGTGGTTTTTTAATGTCTTGTTTAAAATATGTGATTTTACTGACCTTTTTGATATTGATATTGTGCAAACAAAGGTGGTTTTAAAATTTCCTTGCATCTGTGTGTGTGTGAGTGTGTGTGTGTGTGTCTGGGTGGGGGCTAAATGAAGTGAAGAGGATTTTTCCCCAGCATTCCTCAGCTGCAGCACTGACACATTTGGCAGTTACAGAGAGCAGAGGATTGTGGGAGAAATCCAGCACGCTGCACTGGCGTGACCATCCGAATGATTTACAATACAATTTATTTCTCTTCTTAAGACAAGCTTACATGATTAATTCATAGTAGGTGCTGAATAATTCATAGTGGATACTGAATAAATCAGCAGATACTGAATCGTTCATACTAGATATAGAAAGTGTCATAAAAGATAGATAATAATTCATACTGGATACTGGAGATTTCAAACTGGACACTGAAGAATTCATAGCAGTCAATAAATAATTCATAGTGGACACTGAACAGTTCAGAGTGGACCCCAGATAATTCAGAGTGGACACTCAATAATCCATAGCGGACAATAAGTAATTCATAGTGGACACTGAACAATTTAGAGTGGACCCTGGATAATTCAGACTGGACACTCAATAATCCAGAGTGGATACTGAATAACTCATAATGGATACTAAATAATCCATATTGGACAATAAATAATTGATAGTGGACACTGAACAATCAAGAGTGGACCCTGGATAATTCAGAGTGGATACTGCATAACTCGTAATAGATACTAAATAATCCATAGTGGACACTAGATAATTCAGGGTGGACTTTGGATAGTCTATAGTGGATACTGAATAATTCATAGAGGATATTGAATAATCCATAGTGGACACTAGATAATTCAGGGTGGACTTTGGATAGTCTATAGTGGATACTGAATAATTCATAGAGGATATTGAATAATCCATAGTGGAGACTGAAGAATTCAAAGTGCACCCTCAAGGATTCATAGTGGACACTTAATAATCAAAAGTGGATACTGAATAATTTAGACTGGACCTATAATAATAATCCATAGTGGATATTAAATAATTCATAGTGGACACTGAATAATCCATAGTGGATACTGGATAATCCATAGTGGACACTGATTAATTCAGAGTGGACACTGAATAACTCAAAATGTATACTAAATAATCCAAAGTAGACACTAAATAATTCAGGTTGGACATTGGATAATCTACAGTGGATACTGAATAATTCATAGTGGATATTGAATAATTCATAGTGGACACAATCATCTGGATCATTTAGAGTGGACACTCAATAATCCATAGTGGATATTAAATAGTTCATAGTGGACACTGAATTATTAATAGTGGGTATTGAAGAATTCTTAGTGGGCCCTCAATAATTGATAGTGGACACTGGATAATTTAGACTGGACCCTTAATAATCCATAATGGGATTAGTAAATTTAATAATCCATAGTGGATACTAAATAATTCATAGTGGACACTGAATAATCCATAGTGGATACTAAATAATTCATAGTGGAAACTGGATGATTCAGAGGGGATACTGAATAATCTATAATGCATACTGAATTATTTATAGTGAATATTAAATAATTCGTAGTGGATACTGAATAATTCAAAGTCGAGACTGAATAATCCATAGTGGATACTAAATAACACATAGTGGATACTGAATCATTCGTAAAGAACACTGAATAATCCATAGTGGATACTGAAGATTTCATAGTGGACACTGAATAATTAATAGTGGATACTAAAAAAAAAATCACAAATATATATATATATATCTGGGATGTAAATTTATTTAGCTTGTTAGCTACATTAGCATTATTAGCTTTAGTGTAACGTAAGCTTGAGACACTGAAGATGTTCCAGCTGATTGATGGATCTGGGGTTTGAGGGATTAGGCTAAGCTTTTGTTTGTTTGCCAAACGATCAGTTTAACTGAAGAGAGAATAAAAGAACAATATCTGGATGGGAGTTCTGGGAAAATGCAACATTCACAGCATTCTTCTCTTTTCCCCTTTGTTTCTCTCAGTGTGTGCTCTGTATGTGCTCACATTTTCTCACAGTAGAGCTGTGTTTCTCTTGGACGATTACAGAATGAAAAATCGTCCTCCCTCTCCTCATCCTCCCGTTCTCTTTCTCTCTCTGCCATTTGTCTGAAGACTAATTAGTGTGTTTTCATGAATCTTCCCTAAACCCTGCTGTCTGAGTGTGGGTTCTGTCCAGTTCTCGCTTTAGTCCCTCAGCTCTCCATCCTGAAACTCCTCCCACTGCCCTACAGAACAGAACACAGCCCACCTCTCATCCAAACACAGCTGTCCTCAGCTGACCTCTCCAAGCCCCGCCCACTCATCGGTTCCGTCTGAGATGATGCTGCTTGCTTGAACAAGCTTAAAATATTATAACAGAACACATATATATATGAGACTGTAGCTCCTCCTCCTCAGATTATATCACAATACCTACATTTGGAGCGTTAATAATATATATATATATATATATATATATATTCACCCTTCTGAAAGACGGTAGCTCCTCCTCCTCCCCAGTGTATATCACAATACCTACATTTAGAGGGTTATTAATATATATATATTCACCCTAATGAGAGACTGACTAGAGTTGGTTTAATACAGTGAATAGGCATATTAAAGTAATGTTCTAATTATTCCATATTATGTCAAGAACTACTCAACTAAGTAAAGAAAAAATACATAAGAAATATGAAGGTCAGTCAATCTGAAACAAAAAAGTGCAGTCGCAAAGACTATCAAAAACATTAGGATGAAACTGGCTCTCATCAGGACTGCCCCAGGAAAGGAAGAGCAAGAGTTTCCTCGGTTGTACAGGATAAGTTCATCAGAGTTATCAGCCTCAGAAAATGCAAGTTAACAGCACCACAGATTAGAGCAACCAAATGCTTTACCACAGAGTATTTTTTTTGGTTTGTTTAACACTTTTTAAGTTACTACATGATTCTTTATGTGTTTCTTCATAGTCTGGTTGACTTCAGTATTCATTTACAATGTAGGAAAAAAAAACTTTGAGTAAGAAAGTGTGGCCAAATTTTTCACTGCTACTCTAAATGTGGAGTGTTATTAACATGTATCTATATAAGTACCTTTTGTAGATGTTTCTATAAAGCATGAGGGCGGATTCCCCATGTTTCGTCATGTCAAACACTGACCCAGTTTTCAGCACTGGCTAAAACCCAAGGGTGCCACCCTGCACACCCAGAATGAGGGAGCAATGCTAGTTTTTCTCTCTGGGATTCCCGGTTACAGATGGCTGTGGCATCACTGAGGATCAACCCTGCAACCTCTCGATAAAACAGCCAACGCTTAGACAGCTGCACCAATCAGGAGCCAAGAATCCTCTTTTACGATGATAGGAGTGTCTTCATTTTCCTTAACTGGAGCACGGGGCTGACCGCTTGGACATGTGGATGACTCACGCTGTGCTGCTTCACAGTGGTGATGTAGTATCACCGTGGTGGAATCTGGCTGCGGTTCAAATCCAGGTCAGGCATTTCGTTCTAGGAAATTGGATGGAAGTAATTGGATGCATTTTACTGGCCGTGTTTAGCGTGTGATTCACTCGCTCTCACAGACTGTTCTGAGTCAAATGCCAAAACACTTATTCATGCGTTCACAACATCCAGGTTAGAATACCAAAACAGTCTCGCATTCGACCTTCCTGCCACTCAAAAAACCACTCGAAAGGGTTCCTTAAACAATGGTCAAAGAAGAACCACTTCAGAAATAACATTTAAAAGATTCTGAGCTACTTTCTCAAATAACATTAGAGGACTTTACTTATTTCATAATATACTAATGATGATTTTTTTTTCAAAACATTAATGTTAGAGATAGGATGATCGATCGGAAGTGTATCTGTATCGGACGATTTTTAGCCAAAATACGGTATCGGCGATCGGCCGATATTCCTCTGATTTTAGCCGATCTGATTCAGGAGTTCAGGGTTAAGCAGTAAAGCAGAGCCGTGTGTGGATTACTAGCTCAACCAGTCTGGAGCGTTTTTTTTACTGTTTTCTTAAGTTCATCTGTGTAGGATAAATAAAGGTTTTAACCCCACTAACCGGATAATACAGCTCTCTACAGTTCATCTTTCAGCCCAAGCAGCTAACAGCAGCAGGTTAGAACAGCCGACACGGAGTCACTGCTGGGATTACATTATAAACAGGTCAGTTAGCGCGCTGCTAACCTCAGGATGTTTATAACTACGGAGTTTAGTGGACACACCACGGCTGAATTTTTGCCTAATCTAAGCTCTAACTGGTAGAGGTTAGTTTGGGCCCAAAAAATCCGACCCGACCCAGCCCGACCCGACCCGACCCCAGAATCGGCACAACACCCTGCGATGTACAACTGCGGGAGTGAAAACAGCGCTTATAATTAATTAATTTTATTTTCACTTTCAGTTTTTGTTATTTTCGTTATTTTATTTAAAAATAAAAATATAATTAAAAAACAGACGCCTACATCTAAGACTATTTTCTGGAGCCCGACCCGACCCGGCCCGAGGAATGTGGTGGGAAATCTCGGCCCGAACCAGGTCAGGTCGGGTTTGGGCAGAGAATCTAAGCTCTACTAACTGGAGCGATGGATTACTGTTGTTCTTCTTAAAATATTGTATTATTATCTATATATTAACAGTAAGTGAGATATTTTAAGCAGTAAGCTCACTGAAAAACAGGCTGAGGTAGCTGATGTTGGATAACACATTCCTGCGGTATTGACATATAAATATTTACAAATAACTAATAATAAATATCTCTGCTAAAAAGCGTTTATTTAGGTCAGTAACACTCTTGTGTTTATTTACTAGCAGCGTAAATTAGGCGTGGATGTAATTAGAGGAATCTGTACCAGGTTTGTCTGGCACCTGTGTGGAATTAATGTGGCATTTGGCCCCGCCCAATATCGGTATCGACGGTCGGAATCACTGAATGGTCCATCTTTAATTTATTTTTTTCTAAATATTTAAAACCTTTAAAAAAAACTTAAAAAGCTTATATTGTGGTAATTTCCGCCCCTGCAGCTCTTCTCAGGTTCAACTGTGCTATAAGTGAGGATGATGTGTTTGCATACTTTAGTACGCAAACACATCACAACATGCAGATCAGTCAATCAACAATACCACCAATCAGAAGCTCAGCCAATCAGCTCTCCCTCCTGCCCTGCCCCTAATCCCATACATCACTCAGTATCCCTTCCAAACTCCCCCTCCCATTTTTGGCCTTTTGAGCCGAGGATGGAGTCTAAAATCTAAAATTAGAGTTTAGTGCCCCTTTAAATAATGTAGCTCCATATTAACTCATACATCTTCCCTATTGGTTACTGGCATGATTTATTTGCATAATGGGTGTTTCCCCAACACTAACTCACCATTAGTGTGCAGTATTACCCACCAGGGCTACCCTTACTTACCCTTAGCGCTCAGTTATGTTCTGTCTGATGCCTAATTGAGTGGTCTCTGTGTTGTAGGCTGTAAGAACCAGTTAACCTTTTTATTTTCTGGAAAATTAAAGTTCATGCTTGCTCAGTACTAGTAACTTTGATTAACACAATGATTTTGAGGACCCGATCACATAATTTCTCAATTTTGGCAACTGTCAGAGGGCTATCTGCCAACTTTTATTAATGCAGAGACCAGCTTCTCCCCACCACTAAAATCTCACTCTGTCAAACTACTTCTTCCACTCTCTTACTCAAGAATCATAGTAGCTCTACTGTCATGCCATTACAATAAAATGACAATAACAACAACTAAAGTGTACAACAATATGATACAAGCAACAATATTATAAAATAAATCAGTAGTGAATAAAAAAATGATACATATGTGTATCTAGAGTATGCACACACAAGGTCATAACTGCAATAAACAGATTTTTTTAAATAAAGGGGTAATACAAAGAGTAGTCAGAACAAGCAAGGACAACACTGGTAAACAGCAGCAATAGAGCTTAAACATACCAATAATCAGAAATAGTCCAAGGATCAAAAAACGACAAGGCAATATCAAAGGGTTGGCAAAGATCAGGCTCGAAAAAAAAACAAAAACAAGGTCAGAACACAACATGCAAGAATGACGCTTTGTAAAGTGTAAAAAAAACAACAATACCTGGACTGTTTTTATAGTGGGGTGAACAGGTGAATTCAATACTCAGGTAATTGACTTCCAATATTGCCATATGCAGTGTCATGTCATAACGTCAGGAAGTGATGTCGGTGTGAGGTGCATTCTGGGTATCTGGAGATGGTAGGTAGAGCTGAATGTGAGAGAAATAGGAGTGACACACAATTACTTTACTAAAAAATTAAACTGAAAAGAAAAAAAGAACAGCACTAGATCCCCTTACAAGAATAACTGTAGCTTTAGCCATTCTATAGAAGGGTAAAGAAGCTGGATTCATTTTCACACGTATTGAGCAAAAAGTCTAGCCAAAAGGATGCAGAGACATTTCATCATTTACTACAACAAAAAAAAATCTGGCCTAAACCAGAAGTAATTTAAGAAAGTACTTCTTGTTGGCAAGACTACACGCTTATTTTGTCTCAGTCATTATTTCATTATGCAAATAAATGATGCCGGGAAGCAATAGTTATGGTATATTAAGTTTTTTTATATTTATGTTACTGTGCTATTTAAAGTCACTCATACAACAAATTGAGTAACTAAAAGCACAATAAATGCACTTAAAGAGTAGACATTAATCCTGGACATTAATTGTATTAAACTTTTTCAGGACAATTAGTTTCTCAAATTATTTAAAATCAATTTAACAACAATTATTTAGATCACATTTTACCAGCAATGAACAGAAATAAGAGCTGTGTAAATCTGAGTGTATTATCCTGGTCTATCAGTGTGAACTGATTAGCTGCTGCTCTGACAGCAAGTAAACACACTGTTTTGATGCTCGTTGAGTTACGATCACGACAGGCCAATTCTGACACAAGCCTGGAAGTATTTTGTTGACAGATAAGCAGTGTTGCTGCCTGTGTGAAAGAGTGTGTGTGTGTGTGTGTGTGTGTTCATGACTGCACGCTAGTTGTTATACGATGTTTGTGTAATCCTGTAGAGATACTTTTCCTGTAGAGACTATTTAATACAATGAATAGCCTTCAGTTTACTCCAGTTACACACTTTAACCTCATCAATTCTGCAGAACAACAGATGATTCCTTTTCATGATTTTTCTTTTATGAATCATTGGTTGTTCAGATCAGCAATTTCAGTTAAATATATCATATAGTAGATAAACACAGTGATATTTGAGAAGTGAAATGAAGTTTATAGGATTTACAGAAAGTCTGCAATAATTCTTAACTACATTAGGCAGGTGCATAAATTTGGACACCCTTATTGTTTTACTGATTTGATTATCTTTAGCATTGATTACTGGAATATAGGGGTGTCACGATTCTCTAAATCCTGGATTCAATGTTATTTCCGATTTTAGGGTCACGATTCAATTCGATTCTTGATTTTCTTTTTTTTTTTTTACAGCAGAGAGGCCTATTTTAGATTAGTATATGGTCAGTTATTGGTTTGATTCATCAAATTTACAATATCTTATTACAAAAGGTGGGCTTGATATAAGTGATGCAAAGTGATACAAGTGATCTGTAATACACCACATTAGGCACTAATGGTCAGATTTAAATAATTTAATTAAGATATATATGTAACGCCATCTAGTGGCTTTTTTTGGGAGCAGCAGTGTGCACTATTAAAACAGCAATGTGCAACATAACAAACTAAATAATAAAATAATACAGGAACAGTCATGTAGAAAATAATAGAACAATTAGAGCCTTAACAAACTGAACTCTATCCTACTATAACAGTTAAACATGAAAAATAAGACTTTAAGACTTTTTCTTTAACAAAGATATATTATTAACTTTATCTGAGAGAAAGATGCTCCTTAAGGTACCAAAACTATTAACATATTTGAGGCTAGACAAAACTTTTTATATTGAGATGAGTGTCCACATTCTCTGGAGAAAGAGCTGCTCTTTGAGCAGTCACAGTGTCCTCAGCGTCGGCTACAGTGTGCTGCTCCATTGGTGTAGTTTAGAGGGAGGGATCGTCGATCATCTTTTTTACTTTGAGGCTGGAGACCATGACATAATTTCGATCAATTTTGATGAAATATCGTAATCATGACACCCCTACTGGAATATAAAAGTAGTGGTAAGCTCATTGACCTTTGACCTAAATACACAGGTGAATCCAATTATGAGAAAGTTAAGAAGTTAAGTTTTTCTCCTCTTTTTCTCATATTCTTTGAAGAGCAGCAACATGGGAACAAAGATTGTTCAACATCATGGTTTAGAGGAAGGATATAAAAAGCTGAATAATCTCAGAGATTTCAGCTGCAGTTTCCACTGTGAGGAACAGAGTGAGGAAATGGAAGAACCACAGACAGAGTTCTAGTTAAGACCTGAAGTGACACAACAAGAAAAATCTCAGATAATCAGAGGAGAAGGATGGTGAGAACTGTTATAGTGATTCCACAGACCTCCAGAGCTCCAAACACCTACATCATCACCTTACTGCAGATGGAGTCACTGTGCATCGTTCACTATTCACTATTCAGCTCACTTTACAAAAGGAGAGTCTGTATGGGAGAGAAATTAATGCAGAAGAAGACTTTTCTGAGCACACGCCACAAACAGAGTCACTTGAGGTAAAGCTAAAGCTAAACCACATTTAAACAAGTCAGCTTCATTTCAAGATTCTGTGGACTGATGAAGCTAAAATTATTAGAGTTATTTGGAGGGGGTTATTTATGCATGGAGGAAAATAAAGAACACAGCATTCCAACACAAACACTGTACTGCTCCCCACAGTAAAATCTGGTGGTGGTTCATCATGCTGTGGGGCTGTGGGATCTGTGCAGGTACTGGGAATCTTGTTAAAGTTGAGGGTCTCATGGAGTCCAGTCAATATCAGCAGATTCTTCAGAACAATGTTGAAGAATCAGTGAGAAAGTTGAAGTTAAAGCTGTGCCGGGGCTGGATACTTCAACAAGACAACGACCCTAAACACTAAACACTAAACACTGATCAAAATCTACTAAAGCATTAAATAATGCAGAGGAACAAGAACAACATTCTGGAATGATCATCTCAGATCATCTCAGTCTTCAGACCTGAATATTATTATAAATCTGTGGTGTGATTTAAAGCAGCTGTTCATGATCAGAAACCTGAATCAAACCTGACTGAACTGGAGATGATTTATAAAGAAGAATGATCCAAAATACCTTCAACCAGAAGCTTCAACCAGACTCTCATTGGAAGCTGTAGGAAGAGTTTAGAGGCTGTTATTTCTGCAATATATGATATATTTAACTGAAATTGCTGATCTGAACAACCAATGATTTATAAAGGAAAGTCATGAAAATTATCAGGTGTGTCCAAATTGTTTCATACCACTGTATAACTTCAGAATAGCTTAGCCAGCTTACATTGCATGGTACTTAATGACTAGTGTCATAATTGTCATGGATCATAATGGGTTAATACCAAGGCCTGTTTTATGAGAAAGAGAGAGATAGAGAGGCAGATGGTGAGAGAGGATGGAGTTAGAGATAATCACAGAGATAATCAGAAGTTTGATAAAGAGAGAGAGTTTGTTATTGTTCAGTGTCAGGTTTGCATGTAATACTAATGGATACGAATCTTCTGTGTGTGTGTGTGTGTGTGTGTGTGTGTGTGTGTGTGTGATGAGATCATACAGTAGGTCATTATTTATGTTGGGTAGAGTGTTTAGGGTGAGTTCAGTGTGAGATCATTCTCTGTTCTCTGGTGGAGAGGAGGAGTGTGGACAGATGGAAGCTGGTTAAACTGCGTGTGTGTGTGTGTGTGTGTGTGATGCTTTAGTGCTTGCTTAACCATAAGGTGTATCAGTAGGTCATAATGATCTGGTGAGGTTGTTTTTTTTTTGTTTTGTTGCAATATCTTCATAATGAAATTTTATTTTTAATCAAAAATGACCTGCGTTCATTTCCTATAGAGTTTCATAGAAGCCATTGATTCTTATTAACTGAGACAGTCAGTAATATATTTTGTGGACCACAACAAGTCTATCATAAGCCTCACCTCTTGAGAAGATTTAACACATGTAATATACAGGGGTTGGACAGTGAAACTGAAACACCTGTCATTTTAGTGTGGGAGGTTTCATGGCTAAATTGGAGCAGCCTGGTGTTCAAGCTTCATTAATTGCACATTGCACCAGTAAGAGCAGAGTGTGAAGATTCAATTGGCAGGGTAAGAGCAAATAATATAAAAAAAAATATCTAAAATATTTCAATGCACACAACATTATGGGGGACATATCAGAGTTCAAAAGAGGACAAATTGTTGGTGCACGTCTTGCTGGAGCATCTGTGACCAAGACAGCAAGTCTTTGTGATGCATCAAGAGTCAGTATCCAGGGTAATGTCAGCATACCAACAAGAAGGGCCAACCACATCCAACAGGATTAACTGTGGACAATGTAAGAGGAAGCTGTCTGAAAGGGATGTTCGGGTGCTAACCCGGATTGTATCCAAAAAACATAAAACCACGGCTGATCAAATCACACAGAATTCAATGTGCACCTCAACTCTCCTGTTTCCACCAGAACTGTCCGTCACCACAATAAATTATTGTGCTCTAAAACCAGGTGTTTCAGTTTCATTGTCCAACCCCTGTATATTAAAAAATATTTGCACCCTTACAGATTAAATTTGTTTTTTGCATTTTTGTCATACTTACATTTTTTTAGATTATCAAACTACCTTTAATATCAAACATATATACACGTTTCTTATCAAGTGCACCTGCAAGAGATCTAAGTACCTGATTATGCCTCCATGTGTAGCGCCCCTGGGATAGACTCACCTTACATGCTGACAAAATGTGCTACAGTGTGCCACTTCCTGCACATAGCTTACAACTTGGATCCTCACCCACCCACTGGGCAAGGTTTTGTGGCGTTGGCAGAACATCATATGTAGCTCCCAAAAGAAACTTTATACGACCTGTATTCAATCCCCATAACTCTCGCCAGGTGATTCTCTGCTTCTCTACACTTTCCCATCTCATCCACTGCCCCTGTTTACTCTGCCCTGCTGCTTTTGCTCTTTTTTTTAGATTATCAAACTACCTTTAATATCAAACAAATATAACCTGAGTAAATAAAAAAAAGCACTTTTCAAATTATGATTTCATTTATTAAGGGAATAAAACCAACGAAAACCATCTATCCCTGTGTGAAAAAGAGTTTATCCCCCCCATGTGATTAATCACACTTTTTACTTTTTACTACTAACTGCAACCAGGCCTGATTACTACCAGACCTGTAGAATCAAGAACTGAATCATGATTAATGAAAATTGCCCAGCACTAGTTTGAAAGCTACTTTGGGAGTCTTTAGGATCTGTAAAAACACCCAAAACCAGCATTCAGTAGCAGTAATTCCAACCAATCTACACACAATCAAAAAATAACTAAGTCAATCGGAATTCAGTGCTTGAAACTGAAACACTAATAATGCAGCAGAATGACAACCAATCAACATGCAGTATTAGAAATGTCAACCAATCAGCTCTCAGCAGTAGTAATAAAAGCCAATCACTACTTGAGTACTTGAAGTAATTATTAGTAATGTAATACAGGAAATTGACAAATCCTGCGCCTAACAGCTGGGGTTATGCATAGGGCTGCGCCAGGATCTACTACTTACTCAACTAACAACAATAGCCAAAACCACCACAATCTGATACTGGCTCGACAAGGATCCAGAAGCACAGCCTAACACTATGTTCATGGTCCATTGCCTCAACTGCCAAGTAACAGACCTACCAAAAAATAACCTATGAACAAACAGAATCCCTCCTTAATCTAAGCTCACTTCCTTAACCTATGGCAACAACACACAACACCCAACCTAAGCACAATCACACACAATAAATGACATTATAAGTTGCGTGAGCAGAACACAGCAACCACTACCATCTGATACTGGCTCGACAAGAATCCAGAAGCATAGCGAACTATGTTCATGGTCCGTGCCTCAACTGCCAAGTACTCAGACGTCTGCAAAACTCATGAGACAAATTACTACAAGAACAGCAGGACCACACCAATCCCCTTCATCCAAACTTTAAACACCAACTTCAGTGCAAGCTCCTCTCAGGGGTCATCAGGCAGGCACCTTCCTTCGTCAGTGTTTCGCTGAATTAGGCCCACGACACCTCCAGAAGGCTCAACAGTGGCGTCCCAGACCCACCCCCCTCCAAGCCTGCTGTTGAAGCACAAACTCATTCCCTTCCCCACGTCGCCTTAGCCCTTCTGAACCACAACCACTGACTAGATCTTTCAGCTACATCTGACAACTGCTTCACTACTGTCCTTAGCACACAACCTCTAATTCCGAATTCAGACAGCAGTCTTGTGGCAGACTTCACAACAAAGCCTCTAGTACCTACCTCCACTGGTCTAAAATACGCTTGCCACCCACGCTCTCTTACCTCAGCCACCAAGTCTGTATACTTCAGCCTTTTCCTTTCATAAGCTCCATCTACCTCGTCTTCAAACGGAACAGTCAGCTCTATAAAATACACTATCCGCTTACTTTCAGAGTACAACACTACATCCGGCCTCAAGGTTGTAACCAGAATGCACTCCGGCATCTGCAGTTTACTACCTACATCCACTAATAACTTCCAATCTTGTGCATCAGCCCACTTAGCAGCAGTTTTCAAGCACTGTGCTGTTTCTCCACTATGCTGCCCCTCACGCACAAACTTGATTACCCTACTGCAACCTACCACGGGCATGTTATTAACTTCTAACCGTTTCTTATCAAGTGCACCTGCAAGAGATCTAAGTACCTGATTATGCCTCCATGTGTAGCGCCCCTGGGATAGACTCACCTTACATGCTGACAAAATGTGCTACAGTGTGCCACTTCCTGCACATAGCTTACAACTTGGATCCTCACCCACCCACTGAGCAAGGTTTTGTGGCGTTGGCAGAACATCATATGTAGCTCCCAAAAGAAACTTTATACGACCTGTATCCAATCCCCATAACTCTCGCCAGGTGATTCTCCGCTTCTCTACACTTTCCCATCTCATCCACTGCCCCTGTTTACTCTGCCCTGCTGCTTTTGCTCTCCTTGCTTCGTCCTCCTGCTCACGAATAAACCCTGTAACCATACGCCTTTTCTCTGGTGATGTGGCCTTGCCGAATGCTTTCCAAGAATCACCTAAACCTAATCCTGCCCTCCCATTTTGCACCTGCCCCACAACATCCCTGTGCTCCAGTGCCCTCCCTGCGGCTTGAGTAGCTTCTCGAGCATTCCACTTTCTCCCAGACCTAGTCACTGGTGCTGTTGCTTTAACCAGCCCGTCTTTTGACCCTAACCACTGCATTTCACCTCCTACCTTAGCACATTTGAAGTAATGAAGTAATACTAGAGATGTACAGTATATTGAGGGGTTTTGAGGTGTTTATAGAGAGTGTCGTTTGTGTCTCGGATGTAAGAATTACTTACATCCGAGACGTGTTTGTGAAGTATTTTTGGGTGTTTAGGGGATGTTTTATAAAGTGTTCACGTTTGTTTTGTGTGTGATTAGAGTGTATATGTGGGATGTATGTGGTGTGTGTGGAGTGTGTAAAGTTAGCTTGGCCGGATGGGGGAAGTAAACAGACTCGTCACCCTCTCGAATGGCATGTTTTCTGGCTGCTTCCCATTATTATTGTGTGTGTGTGTGTGTGTGTGTATGTGTGTGTGAGCACGTGTGGATCCCTAATGCACACCAGAACAACCAAAACACACACACACACACATGCACACACAGTCATGTTTGAGGAAAGGCACAATAGTATCACTTCCTGACAGAGAGAGTGGAAGCAGATGGAGACACACTTTATACACAATGCTGTGTGTGCGTGTGTGTGTGTGTGTGTGTGTGTGTTTCTGTCTGATATAAAAAAACAGACACAGTAAAAGTGGTCAATCTTTAGTCCATTAACACCCAGCAGAATCACCAGTTCCCTGCTTCTCTGGAAATGTAATATATGTATATATGAACATATGAGACAACACATATTGTACATATATGTGCAACAAAACCTATTCACATTGGACGAAATTTCATATATTAACATATATATGTTACAATTCTCCACAAAAACTATGGAGAACCTAACACATGGCTATCCTAAGTCAATGAGCCAGCAGAGTATGACTTAGATGAGGAGAGCAGGCAGTAAATAGCGGTACAAAAATGATTTAATATTAGCTTCACACCACTCAACACATGCTTCAAACCACAGGGCAGTATTTACATTATTTACATATGCTGTATAAAACAACAAAGAAAGTACCCCTCTGGGAAATGCAAACTATGGACGGTGCTAAAGAGAAGAACACAACAAAACATAACCATATTAACCTACCTAAAGCCAAGTTAAGTACAAAAGAATATAAAGAAAAGATACTCCCTAACTAATAACCTAAATACAAGGGGTAGCACCCGCCCTCTTACCTAGGGACCTATACAAACAATTCCTACATGATGTAAAAATGTACAGGTGCACCTATCTTACCTGTTTGCATACCCAGGTGGTACAGCCAAGAGAGTGGCTTGTCCTTTAGCCCCAAAAGAGGGGTTAAGTTAACCACATCAGAGAACAATACAATAAAAACAGGCTACAATCTTGGTTGTTGGAGTGCCTGCACGTAACAATATATCTGACCAATATAAATAAGTATGGTAATTTGTGTAAGAACCTCTTTTTGATCAAATGGCCACATATATCTACCCTGTACAGTGTTTTCACTACATCTGGACTCACCAGTCCTTCACATGATCTTCTTCCATTGCTGAAACTGAAGTCATTTTTCCTGGTTAGTCTCATTTTGATTTTCTTAAAGCTACACAGCTGTTTAGTCCAAATCCTTCGAGTGTTCTTTGCATGGTGTGTATGGAAATATTCTTTCTTTCACTATTAAACATTTCCCTGAGTTCTAGTGCTGTTTTTCTATGATTCGATTTCTCCTAACATTAAAGTGATCGCTAATCACCATCATTCAAGATGTTTTTCTGACCACATTCCTTGCTGGAAGATGATGTTCCCCCACTGTCATTCCACTTTTTAATAATGTGTTGGACAGTTCTTAAATCAATTTTAGATCTTTTCAGCAATCTCTGTGTTTTCTCTGATTGATGCTTCCCAACAATTTTCCCTTCTGAAACATCTGATTTCCATCACCACATGTTGAGTCTTTCCACATGGTTGTTTATTAAATTAGAAGCTACTCACTGCATCAGTTAGAATTAAGTAACTTGTTGGCAGCTGAAACACATGCAGCAATTTCTAAACGTATATCCACATACACTCACTGTCCACTTTATTAGGTACACCTTGCTAGTACTGGGTTGGACCCCTTTTACCTTCAGAACTGCCTTAATCCTTCATAGCACAGATTCAACAAGCTACTGGAAAGCGTCACACAGTTACTGCAGATTTATCAGCTGCACATCCATGATGAGAATCTCCCGTTCCACCACATCCCAAAGCTGCTCTACTGGACTGAGATCTGGAGACTGTGGAGGAGATTCCAGTACAGTACAGAACTCTTTCATTGTGGTGTTGAAGAAACCAGTCTGAGACGATTCACGCTTTATAACATGGAGCATTATCCTGCTGGAAGTAGCAGCAGAAGATACAGCTACACTGTGATCATAAAGAGATGAACATGATCAGTAACAATACTCAGCTACACTGTGATCATAAAGGATTCAAGGATTCAAGGAGATTTTATTGTCATTCGCATCACATGTGGTACATGAGGTGGAACGAAATTGTGATCTCACGATCCAGTTTTACACCCAAAGAGCTGTTATTAATAGATATATAGATAAAAAAAGAATAAATAAAAGAAATAGAATATACAAAGTAGATAGATAAATATCCCAAGAATAAAAAAAATAAATAGAGAGTAGAAGGTTCAGCAACATGAAGTCCAGAGTGCAAGTGTGCTATAGCAGCATGATAATGTGAATTAGAGCAGTGGAGATAAAGTGTCTCAGTGCAAGTAAAGTGACCATGTTGGTAAACAGTAAACAGTAATTTGTCCTTGGTGTCAGTGCAGTGTGTTGTTAAGTGGAGTTTAAGAGTCTTACAGCTTCCGGAATGAAGCTGTTTCTGAGTCTTGTTGTTTTGCACTTAATGCTCCGCAGCCTCCGGCCTGAGGGGAGCATTAAGTGAGGGGACGATTACTGCCGTGTCGTCCGCAAACTTCACAATATGACAGCCTGGATGGAGAGGTGAGCAGTCATATGTGAGCAGTGTGAACAGGAGGGGGCTCAGCACACAGCCCTGAGGGGAGCCAGTGCTGAGGATTATGGAGGGGGAGGAGATGTTGTGAATCCTCACAGACTGCGGCCTGTTGGTCAGGAAGTCTAGGACCCAGTTGCACAGGGAAGAGCTCAGTCCAAGTGAGGAGAGTTTGGTTATCAGTGTCTGAGGAATCATGGTGTTGAAAGCAGATGTGAAGTCCACAAAGAGCATCCGAACGTAGGAATCCTTCTGCTCCAGGTGGGTGAGGGCAGTGTGGACCGCGGAGGAAATGGCATCCTCTGTGGATCGGTTCTTCCTGTATGCATACTGGTGTGGATCCACAGTGATGTTGATGGTGGCTTTGATGTGGGTCTGAACCAGTCTTTCAAAGCACTTTGTGACTATCGGAGTGAGGGCTACTGGCCGGTAGTCATTCAGACCTGTCACTGTGGAGCTCTTGGGGACCGGGATGATGGTGGCGGTCTTCAGGCAAGTGGGGACAGCTGCCTGGATGAGGGACGCGTTGAAAATGTCGGCCAGGACGTCCGAGAGCTGGTCTGCGCAGTCTTTTAGCACCTGTCCGGGGATGTTGTCCGGGCCGGCAGCTTTCCGGGGGTTAATCCTCCTCAGCGTCCTCCTTACTTCTGCTGGTGTCACGCTGAGGGGCTCCTCTCCTGGTGAGTGTGGGAGTCTGGTGCTGGGGGGTGTGTCAGGGTTCTCAAAGCGGGCGTAGAACGTGTTGAGAGCCTCAGGCAGGGATGGGTCTTTGGAGCTTTGTGCAACGTTAGATTTGTAGTCCGTGATGCACTTGATGCCCCTCCACATGCTCTGTGGATCCTGGGAGGAAAAGTGTCCCTGGATTTTCTGAGCATATGCAGCTTTTGCCCTCTTAACTCCAGCAGTCAGCTCTCTTCTAGCCCTCCTGAGTTCATCCGAGTCTCCAGATCTGAAGGCAGCATCCCTGGCTTTCAGCAGGGAACGCACCTCTGCGTTCAGCCAGGGCTTCTGGTTCGGGTAGCAAGTCACAGTCTTGGTAGTAGTGACATCCTCCACACACTTGCTGATGTACCCGAGAACAGCAGATGTGTATTCCTCCAGATCCAGCTCCCCCTCACACTCAGCAGCCTCCCTGAAGACCTGCCAGTCTGTGCAGCCGAAGCAGTCCTGCAGCACAGCGGCGCCGTCACTGGGCCACACCGTGATGGTTTTCTGTGTGGGTTTTGAGCGTCGCAGTGGGGGGTGGTATGCGGGGACCAGCATGATGGAGATGTGGTCCGATAGCCCGAGGTGGGGGCGGGGGAAGGCTTTGTAAGCGTCTTTCACAGAGGAGTAAACACGGTCCAGCGTGTTATTACCTCGCGTTGGAATGTTCACGTGTTGGTAAAACCTCGGCAGCGTGTTCTTCAGTTCTACGTGGTTAAAATCCCCCGCTACCACGTAGAACGCGTCCGGATGCTTGTTCTGAAGCGAGCTGATGTTGTCATAAAGCTCCTTCAGCGCGTTGTTTGCATTAGCATCCGGTGCTATGTAAACAGCAATCACGAACACCGCCGAAAACTCACGAGGCAGATAGTGAGGACGACACTTTACAGTCAGCTGTTCTGTCGCCTCGGAGCAGTGGCTGTTTACCAACACGCAGTTTGTGCACCAACCTTTGTTTATGTAGACGCACAAGCCACCCCCCCGGGCTTTCCCGGATAGCTGGCTGCGGTCCGCTCAGAAGAGCTGCCGGCCGGCGAGCTGGAAGGCTGAGTCCGGCATGGTCTGGTTCAGCCAGGTTTCCGTGAGACAAATCACAGCGCAGTTCCTCATCTCCTCAGAAACATTCATCCTCAGCCGCAGCAGGTCCAGCTTGTTATCCAAAGAGCGGACGTTAGAGAGGAAAAGCGACGGAATCGGGGGTCGGTTAGGATTAGCCTTTAGCCTGGCTAGCACCCCAGCGCGTTTTCCTCTCTTCTGACGCCGCTCGCACCGCCTCCTCCTCCATGTTCAAAGAGATGAACATGATCAGTAACAATACTCAGCTACACTGTGATCATAAAGAGATGAACATGATCAGTAACAATACTCAGCTACACTGTGATCATAAAGAGATGAACATGATCAGTAACAATACTCAGCTACACTGTGATCATAAAGAGATGAACGTGATCAGTAACAATACTCAGCTACACTGTGATCATAAAGAGATGAACATGATCAGTAACAATACTCAGGTAGACTGTGATCATAAAGAGATGAACATGATCAGTAACAATACTCAGGTAGACTGTGATCATAAAGAGATGAACATGATCAGTAACAATACTCAGGTAGACTGTGATCATAAAGAGATGAACATGATCAGTAACAATACTCAGGTAGACTGTGATCATAAGGAGATGAACATGATCAGTAGCAATACTCAGATACACTGTGATCATAAAGAGATGAACATGATCAGTAACAATACTCAGGTACACTGTGATCATAAAGAGATGAACATGATCAGTAACAATACTCAGCTACACTGATCATAAAGAGATGAACATGATCAGTAACAATACTCAGCTACACTGTGATCATAAAGAGATGAACATGATCAGTAACAATACTCAGCTACACTGTGATCATAAAGAGATGAACATGATCAGTAACAATACTCAGCTACACTGTGATCATAAAGAGATGAACGTGATCAGTAACAATACTCAGCTACACTGTGATCATAAAGAGATGAACATGATCAGTAACAATACTCAGGTAGACTGTGATCATAAAGAGATGAACATGATCAGTAACAATACTCAGGTAGACTGTGATCATAAAGAGATGAACATGATCAGTAACAATACTCAGGTAGACTGTGATCATAAAGAGATGAACATGATCAGTAACAATACTCAGGTAGACTGTGATCATAAGGAGATGAACATGATCAGTAGCAATACTCAGATACACTGTGATCATAAAGAGATGAACATGATCAGTAACAATACTCAGGTACACTGTGATCATAAAGAGATGAACATGATCAGTAACAATACTCAGCTACACTGATCATAAAGAGATGAACATGATCAGTAACAATACTCAGCTACACTGTGATCATAAAGAGATGAACATGATCAGTAACAATACTCAGCTACACTGTGATCATAAAGAGATGAACATGATCAGTAACAATACTCAGATACACTGTGATCATAAAGAGATGAACGTGATCAGTAACAATACTCAGCTACACTGTGATCATAAAGAGATGAACATGATCAGTAACAATACTCAGATACACTGTGATCATAAAGAGATGAACGTGATCAGTAACAATACTCAGCTACACTGTGATCATAAAGAGATGAACGTGATCAGTAACAATACTCAGCTACACTGTGATCATAAAGAGATGAACATGATCAGTAACAATACTCAGGTCCACTGTGATCATAAAGAGATGAACATGATCAGTAACAATACTCAGCTACACTGTGATCATAAAGAGATGAACGTGATCAGTAACAATACTCAGCTACACTGTGATCATAAAGAGATGAACGTGATCAGTAACAATACTCAGGTCCACTGTGATCATAAAGAGATGAACATGATCAGTAACAATACTCAGCTACACTGTGATCATAAAGAGATGAACATGATCAGTAACAATACTCAGGTCCACTGTGATCATAAAGAGATGAATATGATCAGTAACAATACTCAGGTCCACTGTGATCATAAAGAGATGAACATGATCAGTAACAATACTCAGGTACACTGTGATCATAAAGAGATGAACATGATCAGTAACAATACTCAGATACACTGTGATCATAAAGAGATGAACATGATCAGTAACAATACTCAGGTCCACTGTGATCATAAAGAGATGAACATGATCAGTAACAATACTCAGGTCCACTGTGATCATAAAGAGATGAACATGATCAGTAACAATACTCGGCTACACTGTGATCATAAAGAGATGAACGTGATCAGTAACAATACTCAGATACACTGTGATCATAAAGAGATGAACATGATCAGTAACAATACTCAGCTACACTGTGATCATAAAGAGATGAACGTGATCAGTAACAATACTCAGCTACACTGTGATCATAAAGAGATGAACATGATCAGTAACAATACTCAGGTCCACTGTGATCATAAAGAGGTTAACATGATCAGTAACAATACTCAGATACACTGTGATCATAAAGAGATGAACATGATCAGTAACAATACTCAGGTCCACTGTGATCATAAAGAGATGAACATGATCAGTAACAATACTCAGCTACACTGTGATCATAAAGAGATGAACGTGATCAGTAACAATACTCAGCTACACTGTGATCATGAAGAGATGAACGTGATCAGTAACAATACTCAGCTACACTGTGATCATAAAGAGATGAACGTGATCAGTAACAATACTCAGATACACTGTGATCATAAAGAGATGAACATGATCAGTAACAATACTCAGCTACACTGTGATCATAAAGAGATGAATATGATCAGTAACAATACTCAGGTACACTGTGATCATAAAGAGATTAACATGATCAGTAACAATACTCACATACACTGTGATCATAAAGAGATGAACATGATCAGTAACAATACTCAGCTACACTGTGATCATAAAGAGATGAACATGATCAGTAACAATACTCAGCTACACTGTGATCATAAAGAGGTTAACATGATCAGTAACAATACTCAGATACACTGTGATCATAAAGAGATGAACATGATCAGTAACAATACTCAGGTCCACTGTGATCATAAAGAGATGAACATGATCAGTAACAATACTCAGGTCCACTGTGATCATAAAGAGGTTAACATGATCAGTAACAATACTCAGATACACTGTGATCATAAAGAGATGAACATGATCAGTAACAATACTCAGGTCCACTGTGATCATAAAGAGATGAACATGATCAGTAACAATACTCAGGTCCACTGTGATCATAAAGAGATTAACATGATCAGTAACAATACTCAGCTACACTGTGATCATAAAGAGATGAACATGATCAGTAACAATACTCAGCTACACTGTGATCATAAAGAGATGAACGTGATCAGTAACAATACTCAGCTACACTGTGATCATAAAGAGATGAACGTGATCAGTAACAATACTCAGCTACACTGTGATCATAAAGAGATGAACGTGATCAGTAACAATACTCAGATACACTGTGATCATAAAGAGATGAACGTGATCAGTAACAATACTCAGGTCCACTGTGATCATAAAGAGATGAACATGATCAGTAACAATACTCAGATACACTGTGATCATAAAGAGATGAACGTGATCAGTAACAATACTCAGCTACACTGTGATCATAAAGAGATGAACATGATCAGTAACAATACTCAGATACACTGTGATCATAAAGAGATGAACATGATCAGTAACAATACTCAGGTCCACTGTGATCATAAAGAGATGAACATGATCAGTAACAATACTCAGGTCCACTGTGATCATAAAGAGATTAACATGATCAGTAACAATACTCAGCTACACTGTGATCATAAAGAGATGAACATGATCAGTAACAATACTCAGCTACACTGTGATCATAAAGAGATGAACGTGATCAGTAACAATACTCAGCTACACTGTGATCATAAAGAGATGAACGTGATCAGTAACAATACTCAGCTACACTGTGATCATAAAGAGATGAACGTGATCAGTAACAATACTCAGATACACTGTGATCATAAAGAGATGAACGTGATCAGTAACAATACTCAGGTCCACTGTGATCATAAAGAGATTAACATGATCAGTAACAATACTCAGCTACACTGTGATCATAAAGAGATGAACATGATCAGTAACAATACTCAGCTACACTGTGATCATAAAGAGATGAACATGATCAGTAACAATACTCAGCTACACTGTGATCATAAAGAGATGAACGTGATCAGTAACAATACTCAGCTACACTGTGATCATAAAGAGATGAACGTGATCAGTAACAATACTCAGCTACACTGTGATCATAAAGAGATGAACGTGATCAGTAACAATACTCAGATACACTGTGATCATAAAGAGATGAACGTGATCAGTAACAATACTCAGCTACACTGTGATCATAAAGAGATGAACATGATCAGTAACAATACTCAGGTCCACTGTGATCATAAAGAGATGAACATGATCAGTAACAATACTCAGATACACTGTGATCATAAAGAGATGAACGTGATCAGTAACAATACTCAGCTACACTGTGATCATAAAGAGATGAACATGATCAGTAACAATACTCAGATACACTGTGATCATAAAGAGATGAACGTGATCAGTAACAATACTCAGATACACTGTGATCATAAAGAGATGAACGTGATCAGTAACAATACTCAGCTACACTGTGATCATAAAGAGATGAACATGATCAGTAACAATACTCAGGTCCACTGTGATCATAAAGAGATGAACATGATCAGTAACAATACTCAGCTACACTGTGATCATAAAGAGATGAACATGATCAGTAACAATACTCAGGTAGACTGTGGTGTTTGAGACACGATGATCAATTAGTACTAATGAGCCCAAAGTGTGTGAGGAAAATCTCCCCCACACCATTTCAGCACCACCACCAGCCTGAAACAGCTGTTGATACAAGTCAGGATGGATCCATGCTTTCATGTTGTTGACTCCAAATTCTGACTCTACCATCCGAATGTAGCAGCAGAAATCATCAGAGACTCATCAGATCAGGTAACGTTTTTCTAATCTTCTATTGTCTGATTTTGGTGATTCTGTGTGAATTGTATTCTCAGTTTCCTGTTCTTATCTGCAGGAGCTGCACCCGGTGTGATTCTTCTTCTGCTGCTGTAGATCATCATCCTCCTCAAGGTTGGAGGTGTTGAGCTGATGTTCAGAGATGCTGTTCTTCTGCAGACCTCGGTTGTAACGAGGGATTATTTGAGTTACTGTTGTCGTTCTATCAGCTGGAATCAGTCTGATCGTTCTCCTCTGATCTCTGAGATCAACAAGACATTTACTTCCACAGAACTGATCTGATATCAGCTCACTGGATATTTTCTCTTTTTCAGATCATTCTCTGTAAACTCTAGAGATGATTGTGGGTGAAAATCCTAGTAGATCAGTATCAGTTTCTGAAATACTCAGATCAGCCCGTCTGACACTGAGCAACCAATCATGCCACGTTTAAAATCACTTAAATCATCTTTCTTCTCCATTCTGATGCTCTGATGAGTTTGAACTGCAGATCAGCTTGGCCTAAATGTCTAAATGCCTAAATGCATTGAGTTGCTGCCATGTGATTGGCTGATTTGACATTTGCAGTAATGGGCAGTGATAGGTGTACCTAATAGTGGCGTAAAAGTGGCCGGTGAGTGTATATTCAGAGGACGTATGTATGTGATAATGATATATTACCTTATAGGTAACACATATAGGAACGCCGCTCTTGATGTGGGAACATATGTTATATAGTGCAGTTCCAGGAAAAGATATAGATGTGGGGAAAAAATATAGGGATGTGAGAAATGATTGATGAATCGGGGTTAGAACATACAGCCGGGGAGATATTAAGTACACTAGGAGATTAAGGTGTTTAGGGTTAAAGCTGTAGTGAACACAGTATTGGTTTGGGACAGGGTTAGGGTTAGGAGGGAAGTTAGTATACAGTGTGTGAGCTGTGCTACCCTGAGTCCCAGAGTCTTTGAAGTGACCAGACGAGTGGGCGAATGAAGTTCGGGAAATCAAGATGAAACACACTGTTCCTGAGCCAAACCACAACACACACACACTCTCTCTCTCTCTCTCTCTCTCTCTCTCTCTCTCTCTCTCTCTCTTTTTCTTTCTCCCGGTCTCTCTCTCTTTTACTTTCTCTCAGTAGAGACAGAAGAGCCAAGGCTGTCATGTGACAGATCTCCATCAGGGAATGTCTGTAGTCTGCAGGGCAGCAGGTTAAAGATGTGAAACCTAAACCTAAACCTAACACTCACTTACAGTCTATCTCTCTCTTTCTCTCTCTGTCTGTCTCTCTCTCTGTCTCTCTCTTTCTTTCCAATTTGTTCATTATACTTCACTTACTTGAATGAAACATTTCAATTACTATCTTCATTCTTCTTCTTCACCTACTTTACTAGCACATATCTCTCTCTCTTTTTTTCTGTCTAATGTGTTCATCATACAACATTTACTTCTCCTTTCTTTTATTTGTACCCACTGCTTCAGCTCCAGTGCCAGCGGTGCCTGCTGCTCCTGCTCCTGTGTTTGCAGTGCCTGCCGCTCATGTGGACCCACTGTCTCTGACCCTGTGCCCGCGGCTCCGGCCGCCTCTGACCCTGTGCCCGCGGCTCCGGCCGCCTCTGACCCTGTGCCCGCGGCTCCAGCCGCCTCTGACCCTGTGCCCGCGGCTCCGGCCGCCTCTGATCCTGTGCCCGCGGCTCCGGCCGCCTCTGACCCTGTGCCCGCGGCTCCGGCCGCCTCTGACCCTGTGCCCGCGGCTCCGGCCGCCTCTGACCCTGTGCCCGCGGCTCCGGCCGCCTCTGATCCTGTGCCCGCTCCCAGAACTAAGCACGCGACCAGGTCGCGTGCTCCCAGACCTGCTTCAAGGTCTGTCTATCCCTGTATTAGTTCCTGTTTCCCTCTGCGTCCCTGTACCTGTTTCAGTTTGTGTTTCAGTTCCTGTTCGTGTCACTGTGTTCGTGTCCGTCCCTGTCAAAGTTTTTGTCCCAGTTCCCCTGTCCAGTCCTGTCCAGTCCTCGTTCCTGTCCACTTTCCTATCTGTGTTTCTGTCTAGTGTTCAGCCCCATGTCCAGTCCCAGTTCCCGGGCCCCTGTCCAGTCTGTGTTTCAACCCCCTGTCTAGTGTCCACTCCTCTGTCCAGTCTCAGCCCTTTGTCCAGTCTAAGCCCCCTGCCCATTCTTTGGCCAGTCTGTGTCCCCTGTCCAGTCTTTTGTCCAGCCCATTTCCCCTGTCCAGTCTTTTGTCCAGCCCATGTCCCCTGTCCAGTCTTTTGTCCAGCCCATGTCCCCTGTACAGTCTCAGCACCTTGTCCAGTCCCTGTTCCCTCTCTCTTGGCGCCTCTGGTAGTGGCGCCGTTGAGAGGGGGTGATGTCACACCTTAGCCCATGTCTGTCTTGTGTTTCTCCCTAATTTGGTCTCTTGTGCTCCTGCCCTCTGTTTTCCTGTCATGTGTTTCCCAGCCATGTGCTTCTGTTGTGTTTTGGTCCTGTCTCCACCCTAGCCCCACCCTGTCATCAGTTATTTGTAACTCCGCCCCCTCATGATTGATCCTCAGGTATTTCCAGTTTCCTGTTCCCTCCTCGTGTATATAAGCCCCTTTGTTTCATGTCTTCCTTGTCTAGTCTTTTGTTGGTTTATTTGCTGTTCGTAGTCTTGTCAGGTTAGTGTCTTGTCTCATGCTGTTTGTTAAGTGCTTGTTTTCTAGTTTAAGTCTTCTGTAGTTTTGTATTCAGTGTAACTTTGGTTTAACTTGTTTGTTAGTTTGTTTATTTAATTAAATTATAAATGTTCTGCATTTCGTCCATCCCTCTCATATATAACATTCATCTTCTCTATTCATCTTTCTGTTTTTCTCTTCCTTTCCTTTCAGTTCTATTCTTCTTTTACTAGCACCTCTCTCTCTCTCTCTTTCTCTCTCTTTCTAATTTGTTCATCATACTTCATTTACTTCCCCTTTCTCTTTGATTCAATGAAAAAAATTCCATTACTATCTTCATTCTTTTCTTTCCCTTCCTCTTCTCTATTCCTCTTTCTGTTTTTCTCTTCCTTTCCTTTCAGTTCTATTTTTCTTTTACTAGCACCTCTCTCTCTCTGTTTCTCTCTCACTTTCTAATTTGTTCATTATACTCCATTTACTTGTCCTTTCTCTTTCTTTTAATGTAACATTTCCATTGTTTACTTTTCACTCTTCTTTTCCTTCCTTTTCTCTATTCATCTCTCAGTTTTTCTCCTCCTTTCCTTTCAGTTCTATTTTTCTTTTACTAGCACTAGCACTCTCTCTCTCTCTCTCTCTCTCTCTCTCTCTCTTTTTCTCTAATTTGTTCATCATACTCCATTACTTCTCCTTTCTCTTTGTTTTAATGGAACATTTCAATTACTATGTTCATTCTTTTCTTTCCCTTCCTCTTCTCTATTCCTCTTTCTGTTTTTCTCTTCCTTTCTTTCCAGTTCTATTTTTCTTTTACGAGCACATCTCTCTCTCTCTCTCTCTCTCTCTCTCTCTCTCTCTCTCTCTCTCTCTCTCGTGAAGATCCTCTCCATAGAGGTCTCTCTATCTCTCTATTTATGTTCTGCTCTTACACATGACATACACATACACTCACTCAGCCAACAAGTGTTAGCAGGATACTTAACCCTCCAGTGAGAACTGTGTGTGTGTGTGTGTGTTGGGTGAAACACTGTGGGGTAAACCCAGAACAGAATGTTTTCCAGGCCGTAGATGGTCAAAAATGTGAAAGGACACTTTGGGAGTCCCAAAGACGCAAAAACTGAGTGAGAAAGAGAGAAGGAGATAGAAAAGGAGAGAGAGAGAGAGAGAGAGAGAGAGAGAGATACCTCTCAGGGGGGTAAAGCATCCTCTCAGGCAGAGACACATGTGTGTATCTCAGCTCGCAGGAATGTCACAAATGTTTCAGTAAAATGCAAAACACTCCACATTTACCAATATATCAAAGACTGTGAGATATCATTTGCATTTTAATGACGTGTGTTCTCTGTTCATCAGACGATCTATCTATCTATCTATCTATCTATCTATCTATCTATCTATCTATCTATCTATCTATCTATCTATCTATCTATCTATCTATCTATCTATCTATCTATCTATCTATCTATCTATCTATCTGTCTATCTATCTATCACACATGACACTTGTTAATCAAGGAATGTTCAAGACCCTGAAACTCGGACGCTGAATTTCCCATCAAGGCCTCCTTAAATAAACTCCCAGAATTTATATCGCCTTGTCATGAACATGTTAGCCCTGTTAAAGCAGGGAATTCACTAAAATGTGCATGGCAGGATGCCTCCAGGACAAGGATAGACAAACACTGTTTTAACAGCTGTATAATAAAATTAAAAAAGGTGAAAAAAGTTTATGGTAACACTTTCTATGAATGTCATCTTTATTACACGCAATAACCACATTCATAACATATTATAATGCATTCATAAGGCATTATAAACATGGCTATACATGTTTATAAAAATGCATAACCCATTATAGCCATGTTTGTTATGCATTATAACTTGTGATCATCATACATTATAAGCTGTGCTCATAATATATATAAGTTAAAATAGTATATATCTATCGTTAATAATCTAGTCCCACAGTGAAAGTTTGGCACTTTACTTAGAGCGTACAAAGACGTGTTATAATACATTATAACTAATATTATATTCAAGACAAGAATAATTTACGAGTGGTTAAAAATATATTTATAGGATGATTGAGTGTGTGTTTCTATATTGGAAGCTTTTTTAGTCACTGGTACTGAGTTTCTTGGTATTGACGTATAATATGTTATAAACGCAGCTATAAATGCATTATAATCACAGTTCATGATGCATAATAAACATTGCTATAATGAATTATACATTTTTATTAATATGTATAGGCATGTTTTTAATGCCTTGTGAATGCATTATAATGTGTTATGAGTATGTTTATAGAGTCTTATAGAGATGACATTCAAAGAAAGTGTTACCAGATTTATTGCACCCATTAGGTAAATTAAAGGTGTCAGGGATAATACATAGTTACATATTGTTTTTTTGTGTCTTAGCTGTTCAATTCAGGTAATATTTACTCAAATATGGAGTAATTATAGATAAAAAATCAGTTCTAAATGTAAAACTCATATATAGATGTATTACACACTGAGTGATCTATTTTAGGTGTTTATTTATTTTATTGTTGATTGTGGCTTACAGCCAATAAAAACCCAAAAATCGGTGTCTCAGAAAATTAGAATATTATATAAGATCAATTGGTACTTTTGGCAGTGTGGGCAGTGTGCCAAGTCCTGCTGGAAAATGAAATCCGCATCTATGAAAGGTTTCAGCAGAGGGAAGTATAAAATGCTGTAAAAATCTGCACTGACTTTAGACTTGATATAACACAGTGGACCAATACTGTGGAGAATTCTGAGGATTTCATTTTCCAGCAGGACTTGGCACACTGCCCACACTGACAAAAGTACCAACTGGTACTGGGTGTTTTTGCCTGGCGTGTGATCTATCACACAGCAGTTCATTTCTTGGAAACTTTTTGAATATAATCACACTTAAATGTTACTCTTATATGTACAAGTAACAGCTGTATTTATATTGTATTTATGAATTCATTGAATTACAATAGAACATGTGTCAGGTAAGGACAGTGTTGCTACCAGGTTCAATTGATAGAAAACAACAGGAGGCTTTAGATTATGTTTAGATTATGCATTTAGTCCAACTAAGTTTTTAAGTGTTTAATCCAGCCTGAGAGGAAAGAGCACAGTGGCTTAAATCATTTGAATTTGACATTTATTTTAAATTGGCAGCAGCAAGTTGTTTCACAAGATCAGAGTCACAAGGGCAATTCAGATTTTTCTCACGTAAAGAAATCAGATTTTCAGTCTTCATAGTTTCAGTTCCATATTGCTCTAACTAAAACCGGATTTCCAACCTCAGTAACCATTTTTATCTTTCTGTGCCAAACAACCCTGAGAAATCCAACCCTGTCAAACTCTAGCTGTCAGAGTGCGGAATAGTTCTGGCTTAAACGACTGCCGTCATTATCAAGGTTAGATGTTCTAAGGACGCCGATAAATTACTCGATTTCACTTCAAGGGCTCGTTTTTCTTGTATTTTATTTTTTCCCTGAAGTCCACTTATGAGATTTGGTGTGGTTTTCTGTTCCAAAACTAGCCATAATTCATTTTTACATGACCATTTTCCAACCTCTCTGTTTTTATTCCGCGTAATGAAACAGACTGTTTCTGCTGCTGTAACTTTAAGACTAATAAAAAGTACCAGTCAAAAGCACACAGCAAAAGTTTGGAATCACTTTTTTCATTATTTAACAAAATTCAGCATTTTAGATCAATACTAATATAATCAAAAAAGTGTAAAACAAACCAGAATAGGAATTTGTATATTTTAGATTCTTCAAAAAAGGCTCCTCCGGCTTAAATAGAGACATTTTTGCACATCTTGGCTGGATTTTCTCAGTCAGTTTTATGAGGTAGAGTCACCTGGAATTCAGGCTTTCAGTTAACAGCTGGGCTGAACTCATCAAGAGTTAATTACTTGAATTTCTTGTCTCTTAATGTGTTTGAGAGCATCAGTTGTAAAGTAGTGAAGAGGTAGAGTTACAGAGTATACAGTGAATAGTGAATATTGGAATAATGTTCTAATCCATAATATGACAAGAACTGCAAAACTAAGTAAAGAAAATTTGCAGTTACAAAGACCATAAAAAACATTATGATGAAACTGGCTCTCATCAGTAACACCCAAAAAAAAGCAAGAGTTACCTCTGTTCCTTCCAGTCTAGACATCAGTATTCATTTACAATGTATAAAAAAGATATTTGAATTAAATATATCCCTACAATTACACAACTGAACTGTATACAATATATACATGTATAAAAGATGTGTAAACTATGTGTATATTCATGTGTATCATAGGATAACATTATGTAAATTAATCACTACATTTTACCTCAAGTGATGGGCACTTCGGGCTTGGAAATCTGTATTTATATATAATAGGTAAAATGTGTTCTTTTGAAGTAATAAAACATATCAGTGCTGCTTAAAAAAATATAAATAAGTTATAAATTATAAATCTTTGCTAACCTTTAAAAAACGCTTTTATTGTGGTAATTTCTGCCTCAGCAGTGCCATCTCAAGTTCCACTGTGCTATAGGCAATATGTCAATCAATACTGTATATCAGTCAATCGATAATACCGTCCCCCTGCTGACATCCAACCATCTGCATCTCACTGCTATCAGAGGCACACTGCTGCTGCTGCTGCAGCTCAGCCAATCAGCTCTCCCTCCTGTCCTGTCTCTAAACCCATACATCACTCAGAGCCTCTCCCAAACTATCCCTCCCATTTTTTAGCATTTTTCAAACTTGAGCTAAGGATGGAGTCAGATAAAATCAGGGGAGTTAATTAACAGTACTTATGACACAATGCATCAACTTATTATTAATTGACACTAGTTAGGCATTGCATTACTCGTTTAAACATTACTTAACCTTATTTGATTTGCAAGTTGTGCGGACATTAGGGTTGCAGCGGTAACCGGTTTCACGGTATACCATGGTATTAAAATGCACGGTTATCATACCGTGTGTGTTTGCTTATTACCGGTAAAAGGCAAGCCAGCGGAGAAACTCACCCGCGCATGCGCAACTCTGCTCCGCTTCAGCTGCTCAGCACACAGCGGTGAGAACGGCAGAAAGTGCATCAGACTAAACAAATCTCCGTCCGCCTAAAAAAAGGCTAAACTAAAATCAGCAGTGTGGGACTATTTCAGATACCCGCCGAACGCACCTGAGGATGGTTATCCGATTTGTAATCAATGTGGCCGTAAAGTCACAGCTAAAGGTGGACATACGTCAAACCTGTTCTCCCATCTCCATGAACACCACCCCGCTGTGCAGCTCAAAGTATGTGTTTAGTTTATAATTTTAATCTGAACCTAAATAAAACCTCTTTGTAGTCGTGCACAACCCAAAAGCGCTGAGTTATCCGAAATTTGGGCACGCAGGTACAGGCGTGAAGTGCGTGCTACGACGGATTCACGTGTCCGTGTAAAGGTCCGGCCGGACTGGATGTGAAAGACGCCATTCATTTACATGCGTTCATTTTTAAATTCTGACGTGCCTGTTTTTCATATGTTAAAACCAGACTCGGTGTGAAAGCCTTAAAATAGAAATCTCTATTGTGAGGATCATGTCAGAAATAAATCCCCTCTTTCTGCAGCATCTGGTTATATACCAACTCGGCAGTAAAATGGACGTTTACAATAGTTGTTGATCAGACACTGACCCAGGCTCAGTTTATCAGATATTAAATAATTTAAACTTAAAAAATTGTACTGAATATTTTAAATACAGGATCTTTACTTTTTAGAGCACATGTAATGTGTGACACGTGTGTGTGTGTGTGTATGTGTGTGTGTATATATATACATATATATATATATATATATATATATATATATATATATATATGTATATATATATATTTATATATATACATATATATATTTTTTTTTATATACACCCTTAATGCCCTTAAGAGTAGTGGGAAAACCTGGTTTCCTTTACCTAATGGTGTACAGCTTATTTTTTTTAAGGAGACATTATCTATATTATTGTTCCAGGTTTCTACAATAAATAGTTAATTGAACAAAAAACCTTTGTTGTAATTTCTTTAAGGGTCAGTTTAATAATATATGTAACAAA
The DNA here is from genome assembly GCF_023375975.1 of Astyanax mexicanus. Classification (NCBI taxonomy): domain Eukaryota; kingdom Metazoa; phylum Chordata; class Actinopteri; order Characiformes; family Acestrorhamphidae; genus Astyanax; species Astyanax mexicanus. The sequence continues at coordinate 44,039,711 of NC_064416.1, read as the reverse complement.
CTGTGATACCGTGATAACCGTGATACCGCGGTATTTTCTGAGACGGTTATCATACCGTGAAAATCTCATACCGTTGCAACCCTAGCGGACATCCACAGTGTCGCATGTGTACCAAGAATATGCCAAAAGCCCTATTAGCTTCTCAGGGGGACGTCTGTGAAAAATATTTCACACTTCTACTCAGTGATAAAACTTTTGTATCTGGACTTCAATTGGAAAAACAGGAGGACCAGTGAGTTTTTTGGCTTTCTCGGTCACATGACATCGTGTTCAGTAGCTCCTCCATTTCCACTCGCTGTTGTTTTTACATGAATCTCAGTGGTAACGCGTGCCCAAACTGTGATTACGGTGCGTGGCATTGGACAAATAGCTATTTTATTAAATGTGTGGTGACAAAACTCAGATATGTGTATCCGGATGGGACTAACTTTACCGAAGGAGCAGAAAAAAACATACATAAAAACGTAGATAATTCAGCCTGTAATTTTCTCAAAAGAGGACGTTTGAGACAAACACATACATGGTCGTTCCGGACGGAGGTAAAATCACAGAGGATTTAATAAAAGAGAACATTACCCCAGGAGAACCCCTGAGACACTAATTCCGTCCGGATAGGGCTAAAGAAGACGTTCCCACCCACAGTGACTGTCTAGACTTCTGTGTGAACAGACAAACAACTCTGGCACAAATCACATCCACAATCAATGCAGGACCTGATCTAATGAGTCCTGTTTTCTTTCACATTATGTGTACAGCCAGGTGTGTGTGTGTGTGTGTGTGTGTGTTTGTGCAGTTTCTGTGGGGGATGCTTGAACAAGCCCCCTGAACTTGTAGTCTGATACCAGAGATATCACCTCCAGAGGTCTTGTAGAGGGAGCAGGTTTGGCAGAACATAGAGAAACACATTGTCATAATATCTATTGGCTCATATGTACAGTGTACATTAGCAATGAAATTTAAAAGAATGCACATGTCTGCCTCTTAAAGCAATTAGAGGGTACTGTGGCTGATAAGCATGGTGGTATATATTAGACTGGTGCAAGATTCTTAAAATGTGTGTAAGTGTGTTTGTGTGTGTGTGTGTGTGTTTGTGTAACAATAAAGAAATCTCCCCTGTGTATTTGTGTTGTTATTGAGACCATCTGAATTACTGTGGGCTTTCTGTTAATAGGCTGGAGTGTGTCTATAGTCGTGAACAACATCAGTCGGCTGAGCTGGCGGGTTGAGTACAGATTAATATAATGATAAATTGTACCCAGTGATGATGATGTGTCTAGATGTGTGTGTGTGTGTTTGTGTGCGTGTGTGTGAGAGAAACAAAGAGAGAGAGAGAGAGAGAAAGAGAGAGACTCCGACCGCTTAAAAGAGAAAGTGTGTTAGACACAAGGAAACGAATCGAGACACACACTGCTCTGCCAAAAATAATAAACAGTGTGAGAAAGTTTCAGTGAAATGTCTGCTCCATACTCTCTTACTCTCTCTCTCTGAGAGCTCTGATTTTTCGGGTAGAGTGTCTCAATTCTTGTTGGGATAGAGGGGTAGAGTGTCTCGATTCTTGTTGGGATAGAGAAGGAAAAGTGTTCTGATTCTTGTTGGGATAGAGAAGGAAAAGTGTTCTGATTCTTTTTGGGATACAGGGGTAGAGTGTCTCGATTCTTGTTGGGATAGAGGGGTAGAGTGTTCTGATTCTTGTTGGGATAGAGGGGTAGAGTGTTCTGATTCTTGTTGGAATAGAGGGGTAGAGTGTCTCATTTCTTGTTGGGTTAGAGGGGTAGGGTATCTCGATTCCTGTTGGGCTAGAGGGGTAGAGGGGTAGAGTGTCTCAATTCTTGTTGGGATAGAGGGGTAGAGTGTCTCGATTCTTGTTGGGATAGAGGGGTAGAGTGTCTCGATTCTTGTTGGGATAGAGGGGTAAAGTGTCTCGATTCTTGTTGGGATAGAGGGGTAGGGTGTCTCGATTCTTGCTGGGATAGAGAAATAGAGTGTCTCATTTCTTGTTGGGATAGAGGGGTAGGGTGTGTTGATTCTTGTTGGAATAGTGGGGTAAGGAGCCCTGATTCTTGTTGGAATAGAGGGGTAGGGTGTTCTGATTCTTGTTGGGATAGAGGGGTAAAGTGCCCTGATTCTTGTTGGAATAGAGGGGTAGGGTGTTCTGATTCTTGTTGGAATCAAGGGGTAGGGTGTTCTGATTCTTGTTGGGATAGAGGGGTAGGGAGCCCTGATTCTTGTTGGAATAGAGGGGTAGGGTGTTCTGATTTTTGTTGGAATAAAGGGGTAGGGAGCCCTGATTCTTGTTGGAATAGAGGGGTAGAGTGCTCTGATTCTTGTTGGGATAGAGCGGTAGAGTGTTCTGATTCTTGTTGGGAAAGAGATGTAGGGTGTGTTGATTCTTGTTGGTATAGAGGGGTAAGGAGCCCTGATTCTTGTTGGGATAGAGGGGTAGAGTGTCTCGATTCTTGTTGGCATAGAGGGGTAGAGTGTTCAGATTCTTGTTGGAATAGAGGGGTAGGGTGTTCTGATTTTTGTTGGAATAGAGGGGTAAGGAGCCCTGATTCTTGTTGGGATAGAGGGGTAGAGTGCTCTGATTCTTGTTGGGATAGAGCGGTAGAGTGTTCTGATTTTTGTTGGAATAGAGGGGTAGGGAGCCCTGATTCTTGTTGGGACATAGGGGTAGTGTGTGTTGATTCTTGTTGGGATAGAGGGGTAAAGTGTCTTGATTCTTGTTGGGATAGAGGGGTAAAGTGTCTTGATTCTTGTTGGGATAGAGGGGCAGAGTGTTCTGATTCTTGTTGGGATAGAGGGATAGGGTGTTCTGATTCTTGTTGGGATAGAGGGGTAGGGTGTCTCGATTCCTGTTGGGTTAGAGGGGAAGAGTGTCTCAATTCTTGTTGGGATAAAGGGGTAGAGTGTCTCGATTCTTGTTGGGATAGAGGGGTAGAGTGTCTCGATTCTTGTTGGGGTAGAGGGGTAGAGTGTCTCGATTCTTGTTGGGATAGAGGGGTAGAGTGTCTCGATTCTTGTTGGGATAGAGGGGTAGAGTGTCTCGATTCTTGTTGGGATAGAGGGGTAAAGTGTTCTGATTCTTGTTGGGATAGAGGGGTAGAGTGTCTTGATTCTTGTTGGGATAGAGGGGTAGAGTGTCTCGTTTCTTGTTGGGATAGAGGGGTAGAGTGTCTCGATTCTTGTTGGGATAGAGGGTTAGAGTTACTCGATTCTTGTTGGGATAGAGGGTTAGAGTTACTCGATTCTTGTTGGGATAGAGGGTTAGAGTTACTCGATTATTGTTGAAAATTTTGTTGGGATAGAAGGGTAGAGTGTCTCGATTCTCGTTGGGATAGAGGGGTAGAGTGTCTCGATTCTTTTTGGGATAAAGTGGTAGAGGGTCTCGATTTTTGTTGGGATAGAAGGGTAGAGGGTCTCGATTCTTGTTGGGATAGAGGGGTAGAGTGTCTCAATTATTGTTGGAAATCTTGTTGGGATAGAGGGGTAGAGTGTCTCGATTCTTGTTGGGATAGAGGGGTAGAGTGTTCTGATTCTTGTTGGGATAGAGGGGTAGAGTGTTCAGATTCTTGTTGGGATAGAGGGGTAGAGTGTTCAGATTCTTGTTGGAATAGAGGGGTAGGGAGCCCTGATTGTTGTTGGGATATAGGGGTAGGGTGTGTTGATTCTTGTTGGGATAGAGGGGTAGAGTGTCTCGATTCTTGTTGGGATAGAGGAGTAGAGTGTTCTGATTCTTGTTGGGACAGAGGGGTAGGGTGTTCTGATTTTTGTTGGAATAGAGGGGTAGGGAGCCCTGATTCTTGTTGGGATAGAGGGGTAGGGTGTGTTGATTCTTGTTGGGATAGAGGGGTAGAATGCTCTGATTCTTGTTGGGATAGAGGGGTAGAGTGTCTCGATTCTTGTTAGGATAGAGGGGTAGGGTGTTCTCATTTTTGTTGGAATAGAGGGGTAAGGAGCCCTGATTCTTGTTGGGATAGAGGGGTAGAGTGTCTCGATTCTTGTTGGGATAGAGGGGTAGAGTGTTCTGATTCTTGTTGGGACAGAGGGGTAGAGTGTTCAGATTCTTGTTGGAATAGAGGGGTAGGGTGTTCTGATTTTTGTTGGAATAGAGGGGTAGGGAGCCTTGATTCTTGTTGGGATATAGGGGTAGGGTGTGTTGATTCTTGTTGGGATAGAGGGGTAGAATGCTCTGATTCTTGTTGGGATAGAGGGGTAGAGTGTCTCGATTCTTGTTGGGATAGAGGGGTAGAGTTACTCGATTCTTGTTGGGATATAAGGGTAGAGTGTTCTGATTCTTGTTGGGACAGAGGGGTAGGGTGTTCTGATTTTTGTTGGAATAGAGGGGTAGGGAGCCCTGATTCTTGTTGGGATAGAGGGGTAGGGTGTGTTGATTCTTGTTGGGATAGAGGGGTAGAATGCTCTGATTCTTGTTGGGATAGAGGGGTAGAGTGTCTCGATTCTTGTTGGGATAGAGGGGTAGAGTGTTCTGATTCTTGTTGGGATAGAGGGGTAGGGTGTTCTCATTTTTGTTGGAATAGAGGGGTAAGGAGCCCTGATTCTTGTTGGGATAGAGGGGTAGAGTGTCTCGATTCTTGTTGGGATAGAGGGGTAGAGTGTTCTGATTCTTGTTGGGACAGAGGGGAAGAGTGTTCAGATTCTTGTTGGAATAGAGGGGTAGGGTGTTCTGATTTTTGTTGGAATAGAGGGGTAGGGAGCCTTGATTCTTGTTGGGATATAGGGGTAGAATGCTCTGATTCTTGTTGGGATAGAGGGGTAGAGTGTCTCGATTCTTGTTGGGATAGAGGGGTAGAGTTACTCGATTCTTGTTGGGATATAAGGGTAGAGTGTCTCGATTCTTGTTGGGATAAAGGGGTAGAGGGTCTCGATTCTTGTTGGGATAGAGGGGTAGAGTGTCTCGATTCTTGTTGGGATAGAGGGGTAAAGTGCCCTGATTCTTGTTGGGATAGAGGGGTAGAGTGTTCTGATTCTTGTTGGAATAGAGGGGTAGGGTGTTCTGATTCTTGTTGGGATAGAGGGGTAGAGTGTCTCAATTCTTGTTTGGATAGAGGTTGGGTATTCCAATTCATTGTGGAAATTCCCCTCAGCCGTAAGTCTCCCCTGGCTAAACACTTGGTGTCTTTTATGGGGTTGGATTATATCATGCTCACAGTTGATGCAGATGAATTGTTATTGGTTGATTCCTGCTTATGCTGTCTGTGCTTCATTATGCACATAAGACACCTTATTCGTGCAGAAGTGTACATGCTTTGCCCAGTAATGTCCACAGTGGGGAAGTGTGCTGTGGTGGAAACCAGGTAGTGCAGAGTAAGAGGTACCCCACATCGAAGTGCAGCTGTACTGAGGCAACTCCAGCCAAAAGTTCCTCATTAAAGGAAGAAGCCGACTCAGGGGAAAGAGAATAAACAGGCTAAAACAGACGCTAGGATCATGAACGAGGCTGAAGCTGATAGTGATGTTTCTCAGGCTGGTCTTTGAGCTCATATAAAAAGACCAGGCCTTTATTGTACACAACCGAGGGACAGATTTCTGTGCATACCTCAGATCTCTCTATGACCCATTTCATTGGTATATCTAAAAAGATAAAATTGAACAGAGGCATTTTAACACTGTGCTTTTACGTAGATGATGCTCTAAAAGTCTCATTCTATACTAATAGCATTTTTCACTGCAATAATAATGGGACACAAAGCCTACAAAGTAGAGTACAAACTAAAATCTTCTGTTGTGAGTAAGCTTTCAGTTCCACAAGCTACATAATCTGATCTCCTGAAGCTGTGGAGATTGAAATAGTGGTGCTCCAGCGTAAAAAAAAAGCCACAGGAAATCCCTGACAGAAGAAAAAAATGCTTCATTAGCTGAACATTACAGCACAGGTTCACTGGTCCACTCACATTTCCGGGAAGTGATGAACATGGACTCAAGCGTAAAATGGGCAGAAAAAGCTTATGCATGTTATGTGAACAGAATCTAGGGGTCTTGTATCTAAGCTCCCGAAAAGTCTCAAGCAGATTATCTTTTCTAGAGGTAGCTGTACAAAAGCAAGCAGACAGAGTCACAGGAAGTGAAGAAGTGAAGAAAAGCTTCTTTTTCAAGATCTTGCCAATATCATACAGTACTCAGCTGCACTGCTGGGCACCAAGCTCTTACTAGTAGAGATACATGAGGATGGACAATGGTTGGGCAACTGGTACCAGAGTTCTGATTTTGCTTTCAGAGGAACTTTGCTGAATGCTTCTATGTGGTGTTTCAGGCTATGCACTATGTTTGATGATTAATAGAATGTCTTATTTGACATTCAGGCAGATTCTGATTCAAGTACAAAGACCAGACCCCCAAAGATCACAATAAGAAACCCCAACCCACTAAATGAGTTGAAGGTCCAGCATTTTTGTTGAGTACCTCAAGACCGTACACAACAGACTTTGTCTGAAAGAGGAATCTGTACCTCTGTCTGTCGCAAGTTAGCAGATGTGTAAGTACTTTTATGCTTTTATCATAGTTAAGCATGAACTAGCTTGTTAATAATTTGTTAGTGTAAGCATTAACTTGTGGTAAACAAATTAACAACTTATTTGCATAAAAGTGTCAGAGGTTCTTATACATTTGCTCACAGATGCCTTGTGCTGATCGACATCACCCTGAGAGTGATGAGGGGCAAAGAGCACCATCAACCCAGTCAGAGAGAGCATGACAAATTCTGCTCTCTCGGGGCCCCGGCAGCTGATGGTAAGCTGCATGACTGGGATTCGAACCAGCAATCTCCCGATCACGGCGGCAGCGCCTTAGTTCGGTGGACCACCTTGAGCCCGACATTTAGCAATATTGATTGTTGCTCTCTTATTAAAAATATTTAAAAACAACTTGGAAACAAGAAGGGAACGCTGCAGAGGTTCTATATAAACAAATCATTTTATGCACTCAGTTCAGGCACATCTGTTTGAAAAGTCTTCACCTAAAGTGACAGGAATTGGGATGACAAAGCCTCTTAAGCACTCAAGCAGTGTCCTGAGGCGTGGCCAGAAAGGAAGGAAGGAAGAAGCATAGAATGAAGGCTAAAGAGAGGGTGGTTGACATGAAGATTCAGGCATTAGGGTACGGGATGAACATTCAGCTGACAGGTGAAGGATCCAGAAAAACAAGAATCCTGGAATGGGTTGGAGAAAAGGATGGGAGATGGTGGGATGATGAAAGAAGGGGTCAAGATGATAGTGGGAGAGGTTGAGATGATAGGAGAGCTCACCAGTTTAAAGGTTAACAATATAGATAAAAAACGTAATTTTTGCTGACTTTTTTGTGTGTTTTTTTATTGGCTGAAATGACTTGAATGAGTTGCTATGTTCTATGTCTCTCTACTTTTGGACTTTCTTCTCTCTAACTCTCTTTCTCCCACTGTCACCTCTCTTTATCACTCTTTATATTTGTTTCTCCTAACTGTCTTTCGTCCTCTCTGTCTTCTCTTCATCTTTCTCTCTCTCTCTTTCTCTCTCTCTCTCTCTCACTTTCTCTTGGGCGCGCTTGTGTTGGGTCACGTGCAGGAGGAAAAGCAGGAACATTCCTGGTGAAAGTAGGTCACATTATTGGAGGCAGCTCCATCTGTTTTCTCCATCCTGCTGCTCCAGCATGCAGAGGGGCAGCACAGTGACACACACACACACACCGCGTGGGTCTGATCACCGCACAGAGATCCAATCAGCTCGGCTCCCATCACCGGAATCCTGGGAAAATTCTCTGTCCTGATTTGGTCCCTGTGTTGATCAGCTCGTATCCTGGAAAGCTTCAGTCCAGCTCAGTTTGGTGATTTTCCCTCTGAAACACATCCAGTGCAGCTGCTAACTACCTGCAGAGCTGAATAAGCTGTGTCCTGGCCAGACCTGTCACTGGCAGTGGGCTTTAGGAGGCCTGTCTGCCCAGGTAAAGTCCTAGATCTGTCCAAAACCGGGTGATGTGTAGGCCTGGTATATACAACTAATCTACAGTGAGCTGTTTTTAGTAGGGGTCAAGGTAGGACCGGTCCTCAGTAGTACTGTCCTATGAAGACTCCTTCTATGTAGCCTATTAGCAGCACTGGACCAGACTTCCCTAGGGCCCTTAAGCAAATAAAGCTGTCCCTACACTACACGACTTTGAAAAGACTCTGAAAAGACTTTTAACAGACTAAAGTCTCACACCCTCTCACATCTCAAGACTCGTCACAGACTTTTTACTCACAGGCTAAGATTTTACAAAGACTGGGGATCTTGCAGGTTCACTAACTGCAAGACTGCAACTAGATTCTTTCTGAGATTATTTCCCATCATGCATCTGGTGTAGTGTAAATTACATACAATACATATTACATATTAAGTTACAAATAATTAAATTGCAGTCAATACTGTGATTTATCAGAGACTCACATCTTTTGTCCTTATCAACAGTTTATTTTTACTACTGTTCTTGATATTTTTTAATAGAATAAATGTAGCCTTTTTTGCTACACTCTTGTATAGCAAAGAATCAATTAAGAACATCATTCTCTTAAAATGTGTATTTATTAAACATGTTTATTAAAAATAACACTACACAATAAGACAAAGTAGTGCAAAATAACTTTAAATATAATTGTCAGGGCCAGACAGGAACCAGACTTGTAAGATGTTACAGGGGTAGTCAAGGCAATCAGGTTTAGTACCAGTGAGACGCAGCAGAGAGAAACCATACCATAAACGGGAGACAGTCCAGAGTTCATACACAGGCAGTTGCTTGGGTCCCCCAGACAATTACTGTTTATGAACTGAATACAATTACAAACTGTGAGAAAGACCATTCAAATTCTGTGACGCCCATGCAGAAAGGTTCACTGATACTGTTGTCAGAATTTCCTAACCCTAACCCTAACCCTAGCCTCCCACTAGTTACTAGAGCTTAGATTCTCTGCCCGAACCTGACCTGATCCGAAACCCGGGCTCCAGAAAATAGTCTGAGATGTAGGCATCTGTTTTTTTTTATTATATTTTTATTTTATATAAAGCTCTGGTGTAATAATCACAATGTAGCTAAGTAACCAATTATTATCGTTAACGAAAATGAACGAAATAACAAACTGAAAGTAAAAAAACATTGTTGTTAACTGAAACTAATAAAAACAGCAATTAAAAGGAAAAAAAAAACGGAACTGTATTGTGTGTTTATAAAACTAACTAAAACAAATTGAAATTACTGATAGAATATCCTTCGTTTTTGTGTCTGATAATTATGTTTCCACTCCAGCAGTTTTACAGCGGGCAGGTGTTCTGTAGTGAAACAGGAGATACAGTGGAATAAACACCACACAGCTATAAATACCTCTAAGTAGCTCATACACCTGAGTTTTTAAGTTTATTTGTTTCATAGATTGAAGTCTCTGATGTGATGTGTAAAAACTTATAAAAACTAGCAAACTCACTCTAAAAACCAATGAAAACAAACTGAATTGGAGGAGAAAAAGTGAAAACAAAATAAAATTAAACTATAATGAAAATTTCTAAACTATTATAACCTTGTAAGATACAAATTAAACTGTTTAAAGAAAGGTGCACCAGTTAGAATGTTATAAGCATGCAGCTCTGGCCGCACGTGAGCCCCTCCACTTGTCCACGTTTGACTTGCAGTGCTGTGTGCACATGTAAAGGCTGAAGACTTTGTAAATTCATTTTTTTTTTTACATCTATTTACAAAGCTCAGTTTATTCCCATTGCTACAGACAAGCTGTAAGCTTTTAACCATTTTATTTATATACAATTTCACATTTCTTACAATATATATTTCTTTTGCAGTTTTTGTATTCATTCCTTAAATGTTCTGGCAGTTTACTTCTAAGATTTGTATCATTTAAATTAACTGGATTTTGTACCATTTTAGATTATTTACTGGACCTGAAGAGCTTAAATGTAAAAAAAAAAAAAACTTTTATCGGAAATGTATTATGTCCTATTCTTCCTGCAAAGATCTTAAGTCTTAAGACTTGGAACAGTAGACGATCATCACTGTTGCATTTTCTACACATATGTACATTCTTTATTTCCTGCAGATTAGAACTGCAGCCATGCCTTTGTAAAATGTGCAGCATGTGGTTTTGCATTGTCTTGTAGAAAAATGCATGCACATCCCTGGACAAGATGCCTTTGTAAGGCAGCCTATGTTAATCTCAATGGAATTTTCAGCTTAAAATGTGTCTTTCCATTATTTTTTCATTCATTTTAAAATGCTTGTTGTGGTTTTGCTTATTATTAATCATTTTAATATTATTTTTTTGTTTGTTTTACTTTATTATATCAGGGTATCTTTGATGCTTTTTAAGTTAAAAGCGAGTTTTAGGAGTGGACCAGTAGCAGCATGAGTGTGTGTGTGAGAGAGAGAGACAGATGAAGAGAGAGGTAACTTACTAAGTGTTTTAATGAAATTAAATTTGATTTAATTTCTGCATAAAACATTACTATCCTAACATTAGCTATTTAGCTAGCTAGGTAAACCTTACTAACCTAGCATTAGCTATTTAGCTAGCTAGGCTAACCTTACTGAGCTAGCGTTAGCTATTTAGCTAGCTATGTTAACCTAACTAACCTAGTGTTAGCTATTTAGCTAGATATGTTAATCTAACTAACCTAGCATTAGCTATTTAGCCAACTAGGTTAATCTAACTAATTTAGCATTAGCTATTTAGCCAACTAGGTTAATCTAACTAACTTAGCATTAGCTATTTAGCTAGCTAGCTTAATCTAACTAAACTAGCATTAGCTATTTAGCTAGCTAGGTTAACTTTACTGACCGAGCGTTAGCTATTTAGCTAGCTAGGTAAGCCTAATTAACATAACCATAGCTATTTTGCTAGCTAGGTTAACCTTACTGATCTAGCGTTAGATATTTAGCTAGCTATGTTAACCTAACTAACCTAGTGTTAGCTATTTAGCTAGATATGTTAATCTAACTAAACTAGCGTTAGCTATTTAGCTAGCTAGGTTAACCTAACTAACCTAACTGGCTACACTAATTGTATTAAATAAAAATAATGATACTAATATTGACATGTCCATAATTACAGACATTTTCATAACCTGCTTCAACTTTTGTTACCCAACTAGTTGACCTAGTCAGGTTATCTAACCTAACTACAAAATTAACTATATATGTATATATAGATAGATAGATAGATAGATAGATAGATAGATAGATAGATATTATTTACAGCACAAGTGTTTTTTTGATTTTAGTTTTTTTTTTCTATTTCAGTTGAAGCACCAAAACACAGTATGACTGTCCTAACACTACAGGTAAGCCAATTCATTTGTTTATTTAATTTCATTTTTCACACTGTAAGGCACATCAGATTATAAGGTGCACTATCAAGGAACATCTATTTTCAGGTCTATTAGATAAATAAATATAATGATGATTTTTGGGAAAATGAAAAGATTTTAAGCGCGCCTTATAGTCCCAAGCCTTCTCCAGCACAATTCAAAGATTCTCAATGGGGTTAAAGTCTGGACTCTGTGGAGGGTTTTTTTTCCTGTAGGCTTCAGCATACTTCTTCAGGAGATTACTGGCTTTTACAATGGGCCTCATTTATCAAGTGATCTAAGAACACCTCTAATCAGCTAGCTAATATACACTGCTCAAAAAAATAAAGGGAACACTCAAATAACACATCCTAGATCTGAATGAATGAAATATTCTCATTGAATACTTTGTTCTGTACAAAGTTGAATGTGCTGACAACAAAATCACACAAAAATCATCAATGGAAATCAAATTTATTAACCAATGGAGGCCTGGATTTGGAGCCACACACAAAATTAAAGTGAAAAAAAACACAGTACAGGCTGATCCAACTTTAATGTAATGTCCTTAAAACAAGTCAAAATGAGGCTCAGTATTGTGTGTGGCCTACACGTGCCTGTATGACCTCCCTACAACGCCTGGGCATGCTCCTGATGAGGTGGCGGATGGTCTCCTGAGGGATCTCCTCCCAGACCTGGACTAAAGCATCCGCCAACTCCTGGACAGTCTGTGGTGCAACGTGACGTTGGTGGATGGAGCGAGACATGATGTCCCAGATGTGCTCAATCGGATTCAGGTCTGGGGAACGGGCGGGCCAGTCCATAGCTTCAATGCCTCCATCTTGCAGGAACTGCTGACACACTCCAGCCACATGAGGTCTAGCATTGTCCTGCATTAGGAGGAACCCAGGGCCAACCGCACCAGCATATGGTCTCACAAGGGGTCTGAGGATCTCATCTCGGTACCTAATGGCAGTCAGGCTACCTCTGGTGAGCACATGGAGGGCTGTGCGGCCCTCCAAAGAAATGCCACCCCACACCATTACTGACCCACTGCCAAACCGGTCATGCTGAAGGATGTTGCAGGCAGCAGACCGCTCTCCACGGCGTCTCCAGACTCTGTCACGTCTGTCATGTGCTCAGTATGAACCTGCTTTCATCTGTGAAGAGCACAAGGCGCCAGTGGCGAATTTGCCAATCCTGGTGTTCTCTGCCAAATGCCAAGCGTCCTGCACGGTGTTGGGCTGTGAGCACAACCCCCATCTGTGGACGTCGGGCCCTCATTCCATCCTCATGGAGTCGGTTTCTAACCGTTTGTGCAGACACATGCACATTTGTGGCCTGCTGGAGGTCATTTTGCAGGGCTCTGGCAGTGCTCCTCCTGTTCCTTCTTGCACAAAGGCGGAGGTAGCGGTCCTGCAGCTGGGTTGTTGCCCTCCTACGGCCTCCTCCACGTCTCCTGGTGTACTGGCCTGTCCCCTGGTAGCGCCTCCAGCCTCTGGACACTACGCTGACAGACACAGCAAACCTTCTTGCCACAGCTCGCATTGATGTGCCATCCTGGATGAGCTGCACTACCTGAGCCACTTGTGTGGGTTGTAGAGTCTGTCTCATGCTACCACGAGTGTGAAAGCACCACCAACATTCAAAACTGACCAAAACATCAGCCAGACAGCATAGGTTCTGAGAAGTGGTCTGTAGTCCCCACCTGCAGAACCACTCCTTTATTGAGTGTGTCTTGCTAATTGCCAATAATTTCCACCTGTTGTCTATTCCATTTGCACAACAGCAGGTGAAATTGATTGTCAATCAGTGTTGCTTCCTAAGTGGACAGTTTAATTTCACAGAAGTTTGATTTACTTGGAGTCCCTTTATTTTTTTGAGCAGTGTAATTCAGTAAACCTAAACCGATCCTGGATCAGCATTTTCATTCTGAGGAGTTTGATAAATATGTGCAATTGTGATGTACTTATGGAGAACAACTGCAAAATGCTTCACTGCAGTGAGTGTGCAAGCTCGTAAGCTCACAAAGGTGCTTTCAGCATGGTGGAATGAGAACAACAATGTGTATAAAGTTTTTTTTGAGGCTATATCATTTAGTATTTTTGGGTCTTTTAGGGTTCTCTTCATGCATTATTATTATTAGGCTTTGGTTTAAGGTGTGATATCATTTAGTGAATTTTTCACAAATTATAGAATTCAAGAAATTAATGTTATATTAATTATAATATTATATTATATTATATTATATTTTCATCGCACTATTCAAATAGAATAAGTGTCAGAAATGAAAAATAAGTGTCAGGACCTTAGAATAGCTTATTTGTAACAAGGTTGTCATTGTAAACTCTTCATTACTGATTATGTTCTTGTCTTCTTTTTTCTTGTCTTTTTTCTTTATAAAACAAACTGACTTCCACTGACGTGACCCTGGCTTCAGTGATAAATCTCAGCAGAATGCTTTCGCTTTACTTCATCTGTGTGAGTGGCTTCTGTGAGTTTGTGTCTGGAGGATTTGAATTAAGCAAATTATAGTAACAGATTTGATTTAAGGAGAACTGTGAGAAAATCATTCTCTCAGGGTTTTTCTCAATATTTTGTGAGCTGCTTTCTTCCATACTGGCTACATATAGAGCTCTCTTTATAGAGAACACTATAACAAAAACAGAACTTTAAAATATCATTAGAAGTATGTGGAGTACATTTACATCAGTCCTTAGACTTACAGCGAATAATTAAGTTAATTCAGAGGTTGTACAGCTGCCTATCTCTATGCCATTGATTCTCATACATTTTGGTCTAGTTTATTAACGGTTTGATTAAAAGAGAGTGGTTTATGCACCACATTCCACAAGTGAAAAAAATGCGTTAGGGTCCTCTTTATAGCTTTACAAATCTATTTTTGTTATTACTTCAGTTGCAAAGTAACAAAAGGCAGTGTACCTTGGTCTTTACAGTGGTTTGAAAAAGTTTGGGCACCCCTGATCATTTTCCTTTATAAATCATTGGTTTAGGGATGTTGTCTTGTTGAAGTATCCAGCCCCAGCGCTTTAACTTCAACTTTCTCACTGATTCTTCAACATTGTTCTCATATATCTGCTGATATTGACTGAAATCCATGAGACCCTCAACTTTAACAAGAGTCCCAGTACCTGCACTGATCACACCAAACCCCCACAGCATGATGAACCACCACCAGATTTTACTGTGGGAAGCAGTAAAGTATGTGTTGGAATGCTGTGTTCTTTTTCCTCCATGCATAAATAACCGCCCTCCAAGTAACTAAATTTTAGATTCATCAGTCCACAGAACCTTATTCTAAAATGAAGCTGACTTGCCTAAATGTGCTTTAGCTTTAGCTTTACCTCAAGCGACTCTGTTTGTGGCGTGTGCTCAGAAAATGCTTCTTCTGCATTTATTTCTCTCCCATACAGCCTCTCCTTGTGTAAAGTGAGCTGAATAGTGAATAGTGAATGATGCACAGTGACTCCATCTGCAGTAAGATGATAATGTAGGTGTTTGGAGCTGGTCTGGAGGTCTGTGGGTTCACTATGACTGATCTCTCCATCCTTCTCCTCTGATTATCTGAGATTTTTCTTGTTCTGTCACTTCAGGTCTTAACTAGAACTGTGTCTGTGGTTCTTCCATTTCCTCACTCTCTTCCTCACAGTGGAAACTGCAGCTGAAATCTCTGAGATTATTTGAGCTTTTTATATCCTTCCTCTAAACCATGATGTTGAACAATCTTTGTTTTCAAGTTATTTGAGAGTTTTGTTTTGAGGCTCCCATGTCGCAAAGAGGAGAAAAACTTGCAATTGGCTCCTTAACTCTTTCTCATAATTGGATTCACCTGTGTATGTAGGTCAAGGGTCAATGAGCTTACCAAACAAATGTTGTGTTCTGGTAATTAGTGCTTAAGGTACTCAAATCTACAAAAAGACAAGGGTGCCCAAATTTATGCACCTGTCTAATTTTGTTTAAAGAATTATTGCACACTTTCTGTAAATCCTATAAACTTCATTTCACTTCTTAAATATCACTGTGTTTTTCTGCTATATGATATTTTTAACTGAAATTGCTGATCTGAATAACCAATGATTTATAAAGGAAAATCATGAAAATTATCAGGGCTTCCCAAAGTTTTTCATACTACTGAAACTAGCTGATGTAGTTACCTATGAGTTCACGACATCAAGTTATCAAGTGGATTGTGGGAAAGTTAACGTCTCAAAATAATTTGAGAATTCCAATTTTTATAGATGTTGTTTTTTTTATGTAAGCGAAATCTGATATTCATCTGATCAAACGATCCTCCTTTAAACACAGACTGTAAACACAAATTGGTAATTCATTTTGAAGAAAAAGACCACTACAAATATACAGCTCTGGGAAAAAAAGAGATCACTTCAAAAGTATGCGTTTCTTTGATTTTACCAAATTGAAAACCTCTGAAATATAATCAAGAGGAAGATGGATGATCACAAACCATCAAACCAAACTGAACTGCTTGAATTCTCGCACCAGGAGTGCAGGCATAAAGTTATCCAAAAGCAGTGTGTAAGACTGGTGGAGGAGTACATGTTGCCAAGATGCATGAAAACTGTGATTAAAAACCAGGGTTATTCCACCAAATATTGATTTCTGAACTCTTAAAACTTTATGAATATCAACTTGTTTTCTTTACATTATTTGAGGTCTGAAAGCTCTGCATCTTTTTGTTATTTCAGCCGTTTCTCATTTTCTGCAAATAAATGCTCTAAATGACAATATTTATATTTGGAATTCTGAAGAAATGTTGTCCGTAGTTTATACCAATAAATAGCAAAATCAAAGAAACTGATTCAGAAACTGAAGTGCCCTCTTCATTTTTTTTCCAGAGCTGTATATGGGGTCTGTTACCTTGCTATCCCATTAGGATGTGCATTCATTATCAAAGTCGAGTTTGCTAACATAAACAAACTTAACATAAAATAACTTCCTAAATTCCTAACTGATGTGTTATTGTATGAATTCCAATACCTAAAATATATATGTGGTTAAAAAATGTTTATCACACATTCTGTGTAAGCTGAAGGTAATAGTGCCCTACAAACTACAAACTACTACAAACTACTACTACAACATACAGTGGTGTGAAAAAGTGTTTGCCCCCTTCCTGATTTCCTGATTTTTTGCATGTTTGTCACACTTAAATGTTTCCGAACATCAAACCAATTTAAATATTAGTCAAAGACAACAAAGATAAACACAATGAAGGGATTTATTATTAAGGAAGAAAAAAAATCCAAACCTACATGTCCCTGTGTAAAAAAGTGATTGCCCTCAAACCTAATAGCTGGTCGGACCGCCCTCAGCAGCAACAACTGCAACCAAGTGTTTGCGATAACTTGCAATGAGTCTTTTTCAGCGCTGTGAAGGAATTTTGGCTCTACTCATCTTTGCAGAATTGTTGTAATTCAGCCACATTGGAGGGTTTTCCAGCATGAACGGCCAGCATGATCATGCCACAGCATCTCAATCAGATCCAAGTCAGGACTTTGTTTTTCTTCAGCCATTCAGAGGTGAACTTGCTGGTGTGTTTTGGGTCATTGTCCTGCTGCAGAACCCAAGTTCGTTTCAGCTTGAGGTAGGGGTGTGCGATATGACGATAACAGATCGTGAAGTATTATAAGGTGTCTACGATAAGCCATCACAGAAAAACCGCTGGATCGTTAAGCACATTCTATCCACTACAGCAGTTTTCTGCTCAGCCAAAGCTCATTATTTGCTAGTGCCCTTTCACGCACCCTAGTGGCCCGCACATAAACCAATCAGCTCACCGGAGCACCTTTGCTTACTTCCCCTCCCCTTTTCTCACAAGCGCGAAGCTATGAGTGAAAACACAGCGGCAGAGTTAGTTTCTTAAAAAAGGTCGATTTCAGTAATATGGACCTGGTTTGGATTTTTCCAAGCTGACGTTACACAATCAACAGTAATATGTAAAATTTGCACAGAGGTCGTTCTCGCGTCGGACGGAAGCACGACAAATCTTTTTAACCACTTAAAGAGGCGACATCCCAAACAGTACGCTGAAATTCAGGTAACCGGCAGATTAACTACACCGCAGCTAGCAGAGGCTAATGCTACAGCCGGACCAAAACAAACAACGCTAACACAGTCATTTGAGAGAGGCACTCCCTACGAGAAGAGAAGTAAACGATGGAGAGAGGTAACAGAAGCGTTTTTGAATCACTTTTACCTGGCAAAGGACATGGTTCCTTTTAAAACAGTGGAAAACCAGCCATAAATACTTTATTTTTTCTAAAAAAAAAAAAAAGTTTTGTTCTAAATTACATTGTCAGCTAAGCAGTTAAGTCTTAAATCCTGTCAAAACATTCAGTGCTAATAGTAATACTTAAGTTACAGGAATTTTTCTACAGCATTTTTTTATTTAACTGCTTTTATTTAATTGTTACTGTCTTGTTCTTGCCTTGTTATTTTTGTAGTAGGCTAAGTTTGCAGTTTAAACAGCAAGATTGCACTTTCCCTGAATGGTGTTTTTGTGTACCATTTTAAACCAGTGTTAATAGATTAAAATCTGTTCAAAACGTGGCTTGGCCAAAATGGTTTGGTTTTTAGTGCTGTATTTAAGAATGGTTAGATTGTTTGATTGTACTCAAGCAACATGAAAAGAATCGTGATAAAATCGTTATCGTGATTATGAAGAAAAAAATCATGATATACTAATTTTGCCATATCGCCCACCCCTAGCTTGAGGTAACGCACAGATGGCCGGACGTTCTCCTTCAGGATCTTTTGGAAGACAGCAGAATTCATAGCTCCATTTATCACAGCAAGTCTTCCAGGTCCTGACGCAGCAAAACAGCCCCAGACCATCATCACACTACCACCACCATGCTTTCTTTTTCTGGAATGCAGATGTACTGGGACAGACACCTCCCAAAGGGTTCAACTTTTGTCTCATCGGTCCACAGAATGTTTTCCCTAAAGTCTTGGGGATCATCAAAATGTGTTCTGGAAAAGTTGAGACGAGCTTTAATGTTCTTTTTGCTTAGCAGTAGTTTTCGCTTAGGAACTCTACCATGTCGGCCATTTTTGCCCAGTGTAGCTTTTAAGGATCTTTTGGTGGACTTCACTTTGTTCACTTTGTCAGGCAGGTCCTGTTTAAGTGATGTCTTGGCTGAGAACAGGTGTGGCAATAATCAGGCCTGTGTGTGGTTAGAGACAGTGTACTTAGGTGTCAGAAACCCCAGTGACGGTAAGTTTTAACAAGGGGGCGATCACTTTTTCACACAGGGCCATGTAGGTTTGATTTTTTTTCCCTCTTTTAATAATAAACACCTTCCTTTAAAAATAGCATTTTGTGTTTACCTGTGTTGTCTTTGACTAATATTTAAATAGGTTTGATGTTCGGAAACATTTAAGGAAATCATGAAGGGGGCAAACACTGTAAATGTCATAGCTAGGAGGCAAGATATCTCGACAGATTGTTAAAAATATCATGAAATGTCATGATTGTGATTTTTGCATATGTCTTGCATGTGATTTTGACTACTTATGAAAAGTCCTGTGCTTTGCATTAAAAACTTCATGCAGCTTGCAGCGAGTTGCATAACAGTTTCAACAGCTTCATCATGTTAGGCCAGCCTGAGGGCATAGTGACTAAATCCCAAAATCACTGACAAAACTCCATCCATGCGATCCATGCAGGTTTAAGACTGATGAATTGTATCTTTATGAAGTCTGTGTGTGTTAGTGAGAGTTTTAATGGTGAGTGTGTGAAGTGTGGGTAATGTGGTGCTGTGTATGTGTGTGTGTGTGTGTGTGTGTGTGCTTAGGTTTGTTTGCATTGTTTCTGCAGCACTGCATTTGCGCTCCACTCTGTTTCTCGCGAGAGCAGACAGGCAGGCAGGACTGACGGAGGGAGGGAGGGAGGGAGAGATGAGAAGGAGGAGAGTCCAGAGGAGGTAGAGAGAGTGAGAGAGTGAGAGAGAGAAAGTGGAGAGTTTAAGCAACAGCTCGTCTTGCCCTGCAGAATGGCACAGAGGCTTTTTGAGCTTTGAGTCCCAGCGCTGTGCTTCTGCTTCACCATGCTCACACACACACACAGCTCCCGAGGAAAGCAGCTCTGACTCTTCTGCTTATTCCGGGGGGGACGCGTGTATACACACTCCAGGGAAGGTACAGTCACTCTCTTAAACTCTGTTTTAGGATGTGTTTTAAACAGAGCTGGAGTGTGTGTGATGGTTGAGATCAGCTGTGCTGGATGAACTCGTGCAGAGCTGCTGGAGAGTTGCTCCTGCTGTGTTCTATCAGTTGCACAGCTTTTGGTGATTTTTTGCTGTGGGCGGCAGTCCTTGGCCATCTGCCTTTGACACTTTCCCTTGTTTTTTACTAAGGAAAATAACATTTTTCTTTCTTTTATGCTCAGAAGCCTTTTATTGCACTTCACTGTCTGATTTTTTTAAACTTTTCTTTTGATACTTTTCCTCCAGATCAGTCCTGGATTTGGCTTCAGCTTTGCGTCTAGTCCACGCACTCCTCTGCAGCCCCAGATCAGGTTTTTATAAGGAGGATCTGCTGCGCTTGGAGAGGAGCAGTGAGGCAGAATGTGGCTGCTGAAGTTGGCAGTGGGTCTGGGAGTGCTGTATATAGCGTGTGGAGACACCAAAACAGACAAACCTGCGGAGCAGCGGGTCAGCAGGTCCAAGCGTCGGGGAGGAGGACAAGACATCCTTAAAGGGTAACTCCTGTCCAGCTCTTACTGTAAATCTTCTAGACAACTTAAGAGTCAGTCTAATTTTACTGGTAAACCTTTCTAACATTAGAATAAACTCAAATAAATAAAAGACAGGCAGTAGTCAGAATTTGCTAGTGGTCAGAAAATATAAATATATTATATTTAAAAATAAATCAGGTGTAGTTGGTGATTTATCTATTGTCTTCAGTTCTGTATGAGTTTTCTGTGTTTATTTCCACCAGCAACTGATTGTAATAAAGGATTATTATGGGAATTAGGTAAATTAGGTAAACTAGAAATAGGATGGCAACTATAAATACTACATTTTTTGCCAAAAGCCCCTTACTGGCCACCAGTTGCTGCTCAAATTAAATTCGAAGCTTAAAGGAGAACTCCGGTGTGAAATTGATTTGGGTATAGTAAAACATGATAAAGAGTAATAACCTCTGTTGAATAGCCCACCTCCACTCCTCTGCAAATTTCCAAGATCCAGCTATTTTGTGCAATTTGTCCAAATAGGCTAGAATGGGTTTTATTGGGGCATATTTTGCCCCTGCATATAAACTGCTTTTTACACCGTTACTCAGGATCAAAGAAGCTTCACTATCTCATTGATAGAATCCAGGAGCCCTGACATTTAACACTAGGAATTAATAACTTAAAAAGTGCACAAGAAATCTATTAAAAAACAGTCTTCTTAAAGTCATTATCAGTAGATTGACTAAAAACAAATGTTTGCCCTAAACTTGTTTTCTATTGCTAATGTAACAAATAATGTCAGAATTATTTGTAAAGTGCTTTGGATAAAAGCGTCTGTCAAATGTAATGTAATGTCATGTCATGTCATAAATGGTTAACATACTCATACACATCAAATGGCGATGTTAGTTAATTGTTTGGTTCATTTTCATGGTTATGTTTTTAGCTTTATCTTGCTTTCTTAGAAGATATGCACTCTGCAGCATCTGTTGCATGAAAAGTGGTTATATTTCTACAATATTTCTTAATTAGCTAATCTAATCTTATGAGTCTAGTCATTTGTTTTACTCGTTTTCAATGATGGTTATCATTACTTTTATGCAAGATCATTTTACAGTGGTTAAAAGCTGGAAAGTTGCTGAACAGTGAGGAGATACGTTTATGCAGACCTATTTCCTTTCACACAGAGGCAGAGCAGTGGAGGCAGGATAGGGGTGGAGGGCTATTTGGGAGGGGGGGTGTTTGGTCTCCTATTCGTCGCTGGCCCACATTTGTATCCTCTGGTATGAGAAGCAGTACAAGGTCCAAGTTCTGGACTTCCTGATAAAGTGCTGTTCAGCTTGTGCTGTTAAGTTATTCACATTTGATCAGTCTTATTTAGAGTTATTTAGTGTGAAATAGGTACACATTGAGGGTAGAGTTGGACAGTTAATTGTATCAGCATCGCCGTCGTAACGTCACATAAGGTAAATTAAACAACATTACATGCTTGGAGCACAGGATTTCATAGAAAAGAAAAAAAAATATTAATGAACATTACATGAATTTATTAGTGTATCTCCAAAAATTATAAATATAATTGAAAAGCTTATTTATTTCAGTAATTCAGTTCAAAATGTGAAACTCACACAGAGTGATCTATTTTTTTATTGTTGATGATTATGGCTTACAGCCAATAAAACCCAAAGACCAAAATCTCAGAAAATAGCAGTGTGGGCAGTGTGCCAAGTCCTGCTGGAAAATGAAATCTGCATCTCCATAAAAGTTGTCAGTAGCAGAGGGAAGCATGAAGTGCTGTAAGATTTTGTGGAAAAACAAAACTGCACTGACTTTAGACTTGATAATAAAACACAGTGGATCAACACCAGCAGATGACATGACTCTCCAAACCATCACTGATTGGTGGAAACTTCACACTAGACCTCGAGCAGTTTGGACTGTGTGTCTCTCCACTCTTCCTCCGGACTCTGATCCCTAGATTTACAAATGAAATGTAAAATTTACTGATGATCAGTGATGGTTTGGAGAGACATGTCATCTGCTGGTGTTGATCCACTGTGTTAAGTCAAGTCCAAAGTCTTACAGCACTTCATGCTTCTCTCTACTGACAACTTTTATGGAGATGCAGATTTCATTTTCCAGCAGAACTTGGCACACTGCCCACACTGCCAAAAATACCAATTGGTCTTATATAATAATAAACATTTCAGAGACACGGTTTTTGGGTTTTCATTGGTTCTAAGCCATAAAAAAGAATAAAAGAAATAAATGCTTAAAATAGATCACTCTGTGTGTAATACATCTATATAAAGTAACTTTACAATAATATTCAATTTTTTTGAGATGCACTAGTAGAGTAACACTAATATAATGGCAAAACAATAGATTTTCAGCCTTTGAAAACGCAACTTT
Organism: Astyanax mexicanus; assembly: GCF_023375975.1. Lineage (NCBI taxonomy): Eukaryota > Metazoa > Chordata > Actinopteri > Characiformes > Acestrorhamphidae > Astyanax > Astyanax mexicanus. The sequence goes on along the minus strand of NC_064416.1, from coordinate 44,017,268 downwards.
TTACTAATTAAGAAAATTCTGACTTTTTTTCTGTAACATATATATGATTTTTATAAAGATTATATATAAAGTAATTGTATGTATACAGCAATCATTGTGGACGTTCTTGGCATGTTTTCTGTATGTTTTATATTGTTCATATGCAGGTCCTGGACTGCACTGTGGTCATAACCGTGAGGCCGGATGTAGTATTGTACTCGCTAACTTTTTCGTTTAAAGATGAGGTACATAGAGCTTATTAAAGCCACCAAGTCTGCATACTTCAGCCTTTTCCCAAGATAAGAGAGCCTAGTTTGCAAGTTTATAGTAGAGGTAGGTGCTAGAGGTTTTGTAGCAAAGTCTGCCAAAAGAAAGCTGTCTGAATTTGGAATTAGAGGTCGTGTGCTGAGGACAGTCATGAAGAAGTTGTAAAGAAGTAGCTGAAAAATCTATATAATAGTTGTGGCTCAGAAGAGCTGAGGTTAGGTGGGGAAGAGAGTGTGTTTGAAGGTGCTTCAACAGCGAGCTTGGAGAAAAGTGGGTCTGGGATGCCAGACTTTACTCTTGAGCTTTCCGGAGGTATTGTGGGTGTAATTCAGCACAACACAAAAGAAGGGAGGTGCCTACCTGATGACCCATGTAAATAGGGCTGAAACTAATGATTTATTTTGTTAGTCAACTAATCTGACGATTATTTTTCAGATTAGTCAATTAGCCAATGATTATTTCTGACATGGTCTTGGTCTCTGATTGCAGTGCAAAGGACTCCTGTTTGTAGCTTTCTCTTTAAATCGATAGAAACAGCTGAACATGGGAATTAATTGCTGTAGAAATGTACAGAACATTGCCAGTTAAATGTGAAAAGTGCTGCTATTTTGTGAGGAAATGTGCAATCTGTTGTATTTGGGCACATTTGTGTTTCCCTTTGTGTTTCTGTCCCCAGACTTTTGTGTAGTGCTACTAACTAACAATTAGTGGACAATGAACATTTAGAGTCAACAAAATTGTAATAATCTACAATGTCGATTATATTGACTATTCGTTGCAGCCCTACCTGTGAAGTGCATGCAATGAACTCTTTTGATACCTTTTTCTTTTTCTTGCAACCAAAAAATACAAAAAGCAATAATTCAAAATTAAGAACATAAACAACAAAAAAGCATTACTTTTTTTTTTACTATTTTATTTCAAGTTTTTCCCATTTTCTCCCCAATTTACACGGCCAATTACCCAACCCACTCATTAGGACTCCCCCTATCACTAGTGATGCCCCAACACACCAGGAGGGTGAAGACTAACACATGCTTCCTCTGATTCATGTGAAGTCAGCCACCGCTTCTTTTCGAGCTGCTGCTGATGCAGGATTGCCGAGCAGCATCACAGCGCGCTCGGAGGACAGCGCAGCGACTCGGTTCTGATACATCAGCTCACAGACGCCCTGTGCTGTGGACATCACCCTAGGAATGATGTGGGGAGAGAGCACCATCTACCCACCCGGAGGGAGCAGGGCCAATTGTGCTCCCTCTGAGCTGCATAAGTGGGGGTTCGAACCTGCGGCCTCCCGCTCATAGTAGCAGCGCTTTAGACCGCTGGACCACTCAGCGCCCCCGCAGCATTACTTTAACTGTTTAAACTACTGGATGCATTTCCATTTTTAAGAGTTCTTTTTAAGGGATATCAGCTTTAGATTGTCAAAATTAAATTAGATTAGTGGTGTCAATCTCTAAACATTAAATAAAATCATGATACATGTTTTAGTAGTATTGTGAGGGGACAGTAGTTGTCAGCTTGTGTCTGTCCAGTGTTTTTTCCTCTTTTGGTTCTATGTGCTTCCGCTCTGATTTCCTATCTGTGTTTCCAGCCATGTGCTTTTTTGAGCACATGGCATTGTTTTGTTGTTGTTCTGTCTTCACCCTGGCCCTGCCCTAACCATTAGTGTTATCACCTTGTGTCTTGTTTGTTACCCCACCCCCTCATTATCCAGGCCCACGAGTCTTTTGTGTGCTACCTTGCTGTGGATGTGTCAGGTTTGCTCTTCATTCTTGTAATGTTGTTTTTTTTTTTATTTTTGATTGAATTTATGTTCTAGTCTTTGTTATTTGGTTTCCTGGGTTAGTTTTTCAAGTATTTTGCATTTCTAGTGTTTTCTGTTTTGCTTTTGTTTATCCTTGTTTCTTGATATTAAATTTATATTACTGCATTTACGTCCATCCTCTCCTCCTTCCTGCGTGACAGTAGTGTTTTTTTACTGTATTATACAGAGAGAAAGCGAGAGAGCAAGTGAATGAGTAGATGAGAGACAGAGAGACAGAGAGGGAGAGACAGCACAAATGAGAGTGAGGGAGTAGACGATTTGAATGACCTATGTTGGGGGTGGGCTATAAATTCAGTTTAGAGATTTAGAACCAATTTTATAACCAAAATAACTGTTTTGATAATTTAACTTATTGAGAACTTTAACTTATTTTAGCAAAAGGAGGATCTACTAAATATTAATGTAATTTTTCTGTTGGGGTGACCAAATATATGCACCTGCCTAGATTTGTTTAAAGAATTGTAACTAACCTGGTTACTAGTGTTGTTATGCCTCCTCCTATCCTTTGGGGGAGCTGTTGGGGAGGTTATCTTTTCTTTGGGTATAAAAAGGGAAGCCAGGTAAGAGGTAGCAGTGAGTTGACCTACAGACACATGTACTCTTTGTTTGGTAACCTCCCCTTTTTTTTGGAAACTTTATTTCATGCTAACTGTAAGTATTATGGGTCACCATGCTTATGCTGTGCTAATGCTATGCTTATAAGGTAATGTTGATGCTAGGATGCTTAGTTGAGCTTCTTGTTGGTTTTATGGTAATATGCTGGGGTTTGTTTTGTTCTGTCTCTGTATTTTTTCTGCATTCATGTTTGTTTACTGTATTTAGCTTCCCTTGCACATGCCCTGTGTTCTTCATTTGTAGCTCTGCCCCCTTGTTACCCATTCCCAGGTGTTTCCTTTTATTTGTTCCCTTGATTTCTTTGTTGCTAAAGTTTTTGGTTCTTTGACTGTTTATTTTCAAGCCCGTTTGCATCATCTGTCTATAGAGAATGCATTTCTATCGAGTTACACAATGATCCAATGTGAATTATGTTTTTGTTCACTTGTGAAATAAAAAAATAATAATACATTGCCCTAAAATCCATACTGATCCTGTAAATAAATTGTGTTTAATGTTTTTTCACCCCTCAGACCTAATGTGTGTGGCTCACGACACCAAACCTACTGCTGCCCCGGTTGGAAGACGCTCACAGGAGGCAACCAGTGTATCGTCCGTAAGTATCAAACTCCTGTTGTTTAAAGTAAACTGAAGACTTTTAAAAAACAGAAAACAGATGATGGAACCCTAAAACACTCCCACACGGTAAAATCAGTGACAGATTGCCACACAGTGAAACACACAGCAGATAGCTGTGGCACATGAGCATTCCTCCAATGCCACGCTAATATGGGTAGATTGATTTGAGCTTTTGGTATGGCTCCATCATCTGTTATATTGTTTTTCCTCCAGCAGTGAATAGAGAGCTGTTTTAGCTGCGTTCCTCAGGAAGGCCGTTGTGAGCTTTGTGTTCTGTGATTGCTCGTTGGCCGACAGCCCGCTTTTAGCAGGGGTGATGATATTGTTTAGCAATTGAAACTGAGGAAGTGGGGGTCATGCTCTGTGTCACGGCTGATTGACTGGAGAGTGCCAGCCAGTCTCGCAGCGAGAGGCTTACTTTCCTTTGCTCTCCTCAGCAACCTCAGCTGACCTGTTTCCAAGACTATAGGCACATACAGCTGTTTATTAACCCCACAGTATGATTATTACAATATCTGAGCAACAACAAGATTTTCTGTTTGACAACAGGGGTGGATATCACAATAACCTTTCCAGGCAAAGTTTGCAATGCATCATCGTGCATGACTTCTATAATCTTTTGTACATTGTTTATATACAATGTACTTTGTTTTTTTTTGATGAGTCATGTTTAAATGCTGTCAAACTCAGAGCATCAGCTATGAGTATGTAAATTCCTGCGTAAAACTGTACTTTGGAGCAGAGCTTAAATCGGGTCCAAATTCAGCCAAAATATTTTATATTCTTAAACACACTGTGCAGGCTAGAACTGCATGATTATAACTTTCAAATTTGTTTTTTTTAAAGCCTAACCTGACCACACCCAGGCCTTACCCGGCCGAGTTTGGGTCGGGTATTGGGTCAGGGTCGGACTTGTTCAGAGAATCGCAACTCCATTGTGGAGCATAATAGCTCTTATTAATGCGAATTCCCTAGTTTTATACATTCTACAAATCGATGAACAGATTTCAACAGTGGCTTTAATAGAGTTTTGTAGCAAGGTCAGTATTGGAATCTATATAGAAGTTGAAAAAGTAAAAGCAGAGTCCTGTGACTCTAGTGTCTGACATCACCAATCAGTGACCAATCAGAATTTCACACAATGTTGTTCCAAATGTACATGGGGAAAAGAGCTTATTTGGCTGTAATATTCATAACGGAAATGTAACATGTTATAATTATTATAGTGTTAATGTACTTGGAGGTGTGTAGTGATGATCTAATCTGAAGCTACATGAAGTTTGGAGGTGTGTAGTGATGATCTAATCTGAAGCTACATGAAGTTTGGAGGTGTGTAGTGATGAACTAATCTGAAGCTACATGAAGTTTGGAGGTGTGTAGTGATGATCTAATCTGAAGCTACATGAAGTTTGGAGGTGTGTAGTGATGATCTAATCTGAAGCTACATGAAGTTTGGAGGCGTGTAGTGATGAACTAATCTGAAGCTACATGAGGTTTGGAGGTGTGTAGTGATGAACTAATCTGAAGCTACATGAAGTTTGGAGGTGTGTAGTGATGATCTAATCTGAAGCTACATGAAGTTTGGAGGCGTGTAGTGATGATCTAATCTGAAGCTACATGAAGTTTGGAGGCGTGTAGTGATGAACTAATCTGAAGCTACATGAGGTTTGGAGGTGTGTAGTGATGAACTAATCTGAAGCTACATGAAGTTTGGAGGTGTGTAGTGATGAACTAATCTGAAGCTACATGAAGTTTGGAGGCGTGTAGTGATGAACTAATCTGAAGCTACATGAAGTTTGGAGGTGTGTAGTGATGAACTAATCTGAAGCTACATGAAGTTTGGAGGTGTGTAGTGATGAACTAATCTGAAGCTACATGAAGTTTGGAGGTGTGTAGTGATGAACTAATCTGAAGCTACATGAAGTTTGGAGGTGTATAGTGATGAACTATTCTGAAGCTACATGAGGTTTGGAGGTGTGTAGTGATGAACTAATCTGAAGCTACATGAAGTTTGGAGGTGTGTAGTGATCGGTGTAGTGACTCTGCAGAAAGTTGGTGAACTCTGTGCACTATGCTCCTCAGCATCCGCTGACCCCGCTCTGTTATTTTACACTGATAGAGCACAGAGTCACTGTCGTTCTCAGTCTCTTCCACTGTGTTAAAATATCACTGACGGTTGGCTGTGGAATATTTAGTAGTGAGTAGTGAAATTTCACGACTACGATTGTTGTACAGGTGCTGCATCCAATCACTGCACCACAGTGCTGCAGTTCACTGAGCTCCTGAGAGCAGAGACCCATCCTTTCACTAATGTTTGTAGAAGCAGTCTGCATGCCTACATACTTGGTTCTATACACCTGTAACCAGTGGCGTGCAGTGAATAGAATGGGTACCCCTTCTGTAATCACCACCATCCCCCCCACCCCACCGCCGCCGACCTACAAATAGATAAATATTACAATAACTACATATTCTCTAGTTATGTTAACTTAATACACATAAACAGCCATCAAATGCAGCTACAAACTACAAAAGTATACAATAGACCCAACAATAAATGCTTAATTTGCCTACAAGTACAACTTCAGAAGATCACTCATTTGTATGCCTACAGTACCCCAGAGCAGCCAAAACATTATGTACACACAAAAACTCACCAGTCAGGCGGCCTATTATTGTGAATTAGTTTCACATTGAAGGACAGCCTTTAAAAGGCTTTTTAATATGAAATGACACAATATCTGTCTCATTGGCAGCCGCAATTCCATGATAGTTAGATAACTATTAAATTAATCCAGCATGAGCTCCGTTTATGATTAAACAATGCGTAACACCTTCAACAGAGAGCTGAGAAGGGGTTAGACAGTCATGGCCCCGCCCCCGCAGTGAAAATCATGAATCTGATTGGTTAGATTGTCCTGCGACTTTGCTAATAGACTCATTACTACACCCTTCTCAAAATCAGGAGGGGCAGAAGCCATTTTAAAAAGCTTTTATTGGTTAGAACTGCTGTCAGTCAGATAAGATTCCTGTAGCAACTAAAAAACGCAGACTAATGCTTTGAATTAGTTTCCTTTTTTTATTTTAGTTAATTTATAAAATAAATTCCTACACTTACAATAGCTATCATACAGTCATATGAAAAAGTTTGGGCACCCCTATTAATCTTAATCATTTTTAGTTCTAAATATTTGGGTGTTTGTAACAGCCATTTCAGTTTGATATATCTAATAACTGATGGACACAGTAATATTTCAGGATTGAAATGAGGTTTATTGTACTAACAGAAAATGTGCAATATGCATTAAACCAAAATTTGACCGGTGCAAAAGTATGGGCACCCTTATCGTTTTATTGATTTGAATACTCCTAACTACTTTTTACTGACTTACTGAAGCACAAAATTGGTTTGTTAACCTCATTGAGCTAATGAACTTCATAGCCAGGTGTATCCAATCATGAGAAAAGGTATTTAAGGTGGCCAATTGCAAGTTGTTCTCCTATTTGAATCTCCTCTGAAGAGTGGCATCATGGGCTCATCAAAACAACTCTCAAATGATCTAAAAACAAAGATAGTTCAACATAGTTGTTCAGGGGAAGGATACAAAAAGTTGTCTCAGAGATTTAACCTGTCAGTTTCCACTGTGAGGAACATAGTAAGGAAATGGAAGACCACAGGGACAGTTCTTGTTAAGCCCAGAAGTGTCAGGCCAAGAAAAATATCAGAAAGGCAGAGAAGAAGAATGGTGAGAACAGTCAAGGACAATCCACAGACCACCTCCAAAGAGCTGCAGCATCATCTTGCTGCAGATGGTGTCACTGTGCATCGGTCAACAATACAGCACACTTTGCACAAGGACAAGCTGTATGGGAGAGTGATGCGAAAGAAGCCATTTCTGCAAGCACGCCACAAATAGTCACCTGAGGTGTGCTTATTGTCACCCCTTCTCTGAAGGGTAAGAAGGGCCTCACTACTGCACACCACTGCCTGTAACCCTGAAAGCAATACTTTTGGCAGTATAGTGTATTTTGTCTATAGGCTTTCTTCACCTTTTTGCTTGCTTATTTTCTTTCACCTTCTCCTTCCAGCGATCTGCCGCAGTTCATGTGGAGATGGATTTTGCTCCAGACCAAACATGTGCACCTGCCCAAGTGGTCAGATTTCTCCCTCCTGTGGCTCCAAATCAGGTACTGTACTCACCTCCCTGGCTCTGGAGCATGTGTGATCAGCATATGAGGGGCAGAGTGTTTATGTTTGCTTAGTCCAAGTGTCTGTCTGAGGAATGCCTCCCTCTGCTTAAGTTAAGTCGCTTGGTGTTATAAGCTTAGCGCTGCCTCGTGTATGATGTCATATCCTGTACATTGCCTCATCTCTTCAGTGTTTGTGTGAGCTGACGGCCCAGTTTATAACCACTCCTTAAACCCTATACCCTCAGCCAGTGGCGGGGAACTCCCGCTCTGCATAGTTTGCTGATTTTGCTGTTAAAACACACCTGCTTCAGCTCAGCACTTAATGTCCAGTATTACAGCAGAAATTTGGCTCCTGTGCTCCCGTACTGTCTGCTGTGCTCTATTAACCATTTGTTCCACACTTTTGGCTATGATGAACCTGTTCATCACTGCTCAGTTCTCATTTTCTCAAGCTTATGTTTGATATTAGTGAAAATCCAATATGAAAGTTCATCTCCAAATATGAGAATATCATTGAAAAAAATGTGGAACACATATATTATATAGATGTATTACACACAGAGTGATCTATTTTTAGCTTTTTTTATTGTTGTTGATTAATCAGTGTCTCCCAAAAGTCAGTGTCTCAGACCAATTGGTACTTTTGGCAGTGTAGGCAGTTTGCAAGTCCTGCTGGAAAATGAAATCCGCAGAGAGAAAACAAAACTGCACTGACTTTAGACTTGATAATAAAACACAGTGGATCAACACCAGCAGATGACATGTCTCTCCAAACCATCACTGATTGTGGAAACTTCACACTAGACCTCGAGCAGTTTGGACTTTGTGTCTCTCCACTCTTCCTCCAGACTCTGCTCCCCTTATTTACAAATGAAATGTAAAATTTACTGATGATCAGTGATGGTTTGGAGAGACATCGGCAGGTGTTGGTTCACTGTGCACTGTGTTATATCACGTCAAAGGCAGTGCAGTATTTTTCTTGAAAATCTTCTATCTTTTAATGGAGATGCAGATTTCATTTTCCAGCAGGACTTGGCACAACAGGAAAACATGGCCACTCTGTCAAACGTACAATTACCAATTGGTCTTATATAATATTGATAACACTGATTTTTGGGTGTTCATTGGCTGTAAGTCATAATCATCAACAATAAAAGAAATTAAGTATTAAAATAGATCACTGTGTGTGTAATACATCTATATAATAAACGTGCTTCACATTTCAAACAGAATTACTGAAATAAAGTAACTTTTCAATGAATTTTGTATTTTTCGTTAAAGCACTTTGTTCAGTTATATTTTTTAAAATATAATTTATATACATTATTATTTTTATTATAACTCAATTAAGCACTTAAATTATTTAGTGGTTCTTTCTCTGTAGGAATACCTCATAATAGCATCAGACAGATTTCTTCTGCTGTAAAGAGTATAAAGTCCCTTTTTTGCTTTGGTTGAACCCTGTTGGGTGAGGGAGTGTTCGGGACTTTTTAAAACTCCCAAAAGCGGTTGGGAGAGGACTTTGGAAAAGACTAAAGCAAAGCAATATGTTTAAACAAAAGTTCTGCAACCACATTTGGTGTGTGTGTCTGTGTGTCTGTGTGTGTGTCTGTCTGTGTGTGTGTGTCTGTGTGTGTGTGTGTGTGTGTGTGTGTGTGTGTGTGTGTGTGTGTGTGTCTGTCTGTCTGTCTGTGTGTCTATCTGTGTGTATGTGTGTCTGTCTGTCTGTGTGTGTCTGTCTGTCTGTGTGTGTCTGTGTCTGTTTGTGTGTGTGTGTCTGTGTGTGTGTCTGTGTGTCTGCCTGTGTGTCTGTATGTCTCTCTGTATGTCTCTCTGTGTGTGTGTCTGTGTGTGTGTCTATCTGTGTGTCTGTGTGTGTGTCTATCTGTGTGTCTGTGTGTGTGTCTATCTGTGTGTCTGTGTGTCTATCTGTGTGTCTGTGTGTGTGTCTGTGTGTGTGTCTGTGTGTGTGTCTGTGTGTGTGTCTATCTGTGTGTCTGTGTGTCTATCTGTGTGTCTGTCTGTGTGTCTGTCTGTCTGTGTGTCTGTCTGTCTGTGTGTGTGTGTGTGTGTGTGTGTGTGTGTGTGTCTGTCTGTGTCTGTCTGTGTGTGTGTGTCTATCTGTGTGTGTGTGTCTGTCTGTGTGTGTGTGTGTGTGTGTCTGTCTGTCTGTGTGTGTCTGTGTCTGTTTGTGTGTGTGTGTCTGTGTGTGTGTCTGCCTGTGTGTCTGTATGTCTCTCTGTATGTCTCTCTGTGTGTGTGTCTGTGTGTGTGTCTGTGTGTGTGTCTGTGTGTGTGTCTATCTGTGTGTCTGTGTGTGTGTCTATCTGTGTGTCTGTGTGTCTGTCTATCTGTGTGTCTGTGTGTGTGTCTGTGTGTGTCTGTGTCTGTCTGTGTGTGTGTGTCTGTGTCTGTATGTGTGTGTGTGTGTCTGTGTGTCTGTATGTGTGTGTGTCTGTGTGTCTGTCTGTGTGTGTGTGTGTCTGTGTGTGTGTCTGTGTGTGTGTGTCTCTTTGGTTCTCCAATAGCTTTTAAGTTAAGGTGACTCAGCCCCTTCCCAGACTGATATCAGAGTGTATTGTTGCAGTCTGTCATCATACTGTCATCAGGTTTTAAACAATAATGACACAGTAATAATGAAAAAAACAATAAAGCTTCATATTAACATTGTTATTATCTCTATCTTGTTCTGTAAGGGTTGTAAGATTTTTTTCCCTTTTTTTTTATTTCAGCTCAACACTGTAACATACGATGCATGAACGGTGGAACCTGCGCAGAGGACAACTGCATGTGTCAGAAAGGATATAGTGGAACTCACTGTGGCCAGCGTAAGAATTATTTTTCTTAATGATACATCTAAACTTAATATAAGGTGTTAATGATTTGTAATGTATTCATTTAATTTGATTAATTGTAAGCGAAGTTTGAGCATTACCGTATTTGTTGGACTATAAGGCTCACTTAAAATGAATTCCCCAAAAATAGTCAGTATGCCTTATAATCCGGTGCTTCTTATGTATGGATTTTACCAGCCAGGTAATAAGGAGCAATGAAGCCACTTCTCCACTGAAGTACAGCTTTATAAGGGCGAGTTTTCAGTGAAGTTTCTCTAGCACTAAGGCTGGGTACAGCAGCGTTAGCATTAGCATTAGCCAGTAGCCGCAGCACTAGCTCTCTCTGTGTTTAGAAGCGAGTATTTTTCTTTACACTAACACTTCCCCATCCTCACTTACATTCAAGTACATTTGGCCATGATTGGGTATATATCACATATTCACTGAACATATTCAAAACTATGTTACATATACATATTAATACTTCTGTGGCACATCAGTCACTTTTATAACCAACGTCATTGCACCTTGTGCTTTGCTCTGTTAATTATTTAAAGCCGTTTACAGATAGTTCTTTACCTTGTATAGAAAGTTTTTTACACCCTTATATATTTTCTATTCTTCTGTGTTTAATTCATGTTGAATATATTTGTATTGTCTTTTTGTATTGTGTTGTTGCTGCTAGATGCTTAAATTTCCTTCAGGATCAATAAATTATCTATCTATCTATCTCTCTCTATCTCTATCTCTCGCCTGCTGGAACACTCACTTACGCCCCACTAGAGCTGCAGTTAGCGGCTAATGCTAATGCTGCTGCACCCAGCCTTAGTGCTGGAGAAACTTCACTGAAAACTCAATCCTAGCAAAAATATTGGAAATCTAAGCTTACTGTAAACAAACGGAAGCAATTTACTCACCCAAATAAAGAGTTTTTCAGGAGAGAAATCTGTGTAGATTAACATCCAGCACTAGTTTGACTTTAAAAGATTTTGTTTTTAAGAATTACAGTTTTGTTCACTTAGGTGGTTCACTTTGATGTAGCATCCTTACTAGTGTCAGTTATTGTGCCAACTTTTAGTTTAGTACTATTTTAAACTGTATTATTTTACAGGGTTTTTACTAACTCTGTCACTGTAATCAGTGCTGCATTATTATCATACAATAATCAATGATTATTAATTCTGTCCTCATTTAGCGGTGTGTGAGTCGGGCTGCCTGAATGGTGGAAGATGTGTCGCTCCAAACCGGTGTGTGTGCACCTATGGCTTCACTGGAGCTCAGTGTGAACGAGGTGAGTAATATTCCTGTGTGTACTCATGCTTACATCACAGCCATAACACTGCGCCTGTGCTTTAAAACAACTGCTGTTTTATTTTCTTCTGAGAATGCTCCTCACTGCTGCTGGCTGGGAATAATGTTTGTTAATGGTGTCTGGAGAACGCTAGGTGATGCACAGTGTATTAAAAAGACTCCAGATTGGCTCTTGATTGTGAAACCCTGAGTTTTTTTTTTTGTGGACTTAATAAAGGCTTTGGGAGGAGAAGCTCTATAATTCTAAGAAGCTCTGCAATTCTGGACAGTGCTGGTTTTAGAGAGGACATGTTCTGGAGATCATAATTCTGCAGACCTAACAGGTTCTGTAGTGTGCATTCTGGAGTGAAAATGTTCTGGACAGTGGAGAGTGTTTGCTCTGCATAGTGTAGGTTATAGAGAATGCATCTTTTGTAGATTCTAAAGAGTGTGGGTCTTGACGACGGTTTAGATTCTAGAGAGCATGATTTCCAAAAATTGGAGGTTCTACAGATTGCAGGTTCTGGAGGGAATGGATTTTAAGCAGTGAGGGTGACAGTCTGAAGTGCATAGATCATAGAGAGCATTCTGTTACCTAAAAGTAACTTAAATGTAAGTTCACTTACTCTACTTACTAACAGAATAAGCCCCAAAGGTAAAGCGAACTTCTTATAAAGTGTGTTGAGGCGGCAGTAACCTAAAAGTAACTTAAAATTAAGTTCACTTACTTTACTTACTAACAGAACAAGCCCCAAAAGTGGAGCAAAGCTTCAAGTACAGTGAGTTGAGGTGGCAGTAACCCAAAAGTAACTTAAAACTAACTTAATGGTAAGTTCACTTACTAACAGAACAAGCCCAAAAGTGGAGCGAAGCTTCCAGTGAAGTGAGTTGAGGTGGCAGTAACCCAAAAGTAACTTAAAACTAACGTAATGGTAAGTTCACTTACTAACAGAACAAGCCCAAAAGTGGAGCGAAGCTTCCAGTGAAGTGAGTTGAGGCTTCAGTAACCTAAAAGTAACTTAAAAGTGACTTAAAAGTGACTTAAAAGTAAGTTCACGTACTTTACTGGAAGCTTTACTCCACGTTTGGGGCTCGTTCTGTTAGTAAGTAAAGTGTGTTGAGGTGGAAGTAAACTAAAAGTAACTTAAAAGTAAGTTCACTAAAAGAACAAGCCCCAAAAGTGGAACGAAGCTTCCAGTGAAGTGAGTTGAGGCTTTAGTAACTTAAAAGTGACTTAAAAGTGACTTAAAAGTGACTTAAAAGTGACTTAAAAGTGACTTAAAAGTGAGTTCACTTACTTTACTGGAAGCTTCACTCCACTTTTAGGGCTCGTTCTGTTAGTAAGTAAAGTGTGTTGAGGTGGAAGTAACTTAAAAGTAACTTAAAAGTAACTTAAAAGTAACTTAAAAGTAACTTAAAAGTAACTTAAAAGTAACTTAAAAGTAACTTAAAAGTGACTTAAAAGTGACTTAAAAGTGACTTAAAAGTGACTTAAAAGTGACTTAAAAGTGACTTAAAAGTGAGTTCACTTACTTTACTGGAAGCTTCACTCCACTTTTAGGGCTCGTTCTGTTAGTAAGTAAAGTGTGTTGAGGTGGAAGTAAACTAAAAGTAACTTAAAAGTAAGTTCACTAACAGAACAAGCCCGAAAAGTGGAGCGAAGCTTCCAGTGAAGTGATTTGAGGCTTCAGTAACCTTAAAGTAACTTAAAAGTAACTTAAAAGTAAAAGCTATCATTATCGTGGCTGTATAGCTTTCTCCTTGTTGTTTTAACAGACTGGGCATTAGCGGGTCTGCTCTCTAATAATACAGCCGCAGATTAACTCTCATTTGTGAGAAATGGAGTGACACAGCGCAGTCATTCATTATTTTCATGTTGTTTTTTTCTAGCTTGTTTTTTTTTTTCCTCCAAAGCTGCTTTTTGAGCTCTGTCATGTGTTTGGACTCGTCCCTCCATACAGACTATATTTGATACAGATGTGCCGGAACGTTCTATCTGGAACAGAGTGTGTGAACGAGAGATGCAGCACTGTGTTTGTTTGGTAGCAGGTGCTTTTCATTAAGAGACATATTTACATGGAAATGCCCAAAACAAACCTGATGTGTGATGCAAATCACTCTCACATTTGAGCAGCCATGACCATCTCCAGGACAACAGGAGTTTTTTTTACTGATGGCCGGTAAACACAGTTATTATAGGGCGTTTTCCTAAGTCCATTACCTGCAGTCTTGAGACAGAGGTGGCTGTGTGTCACCAGTACCTTGTGGTATCTACATTGTATCTCATATTGTTTGTAGTTCAGCATTTATAATGAAGCTATTTTCACAACTACAGTTTAGTGTGATGCAGCAGAAACTTCATAAATTCATAAAAGTGCTAGTGCATTACAAAAAATACAATATTACTTTATTTCAGTAATTCAGTTCAAAATGTGAAACTCGTATATTATATGGATTTATTACACACTGAGTAATCTATTTTACGTGTTTATTTCTTATTTTTGATGATTATAAAAACCTAAAAATCAGTTGAAAATTAGAACATTATATGAGACCAATTAGTCCTGCTGGGAAATGAAATCCTCATCTCCATAAAAGTTGTCAGTAGCGGAGGGAAGAAGCATGAAGTGCTGTAAGATTTTGTGAGGAAACAAAACTGCACTGACTTTAGACTTGATAATAAAACACAGTGGATCAACACCAGCAGATGACATGTATCTCCAAACCATCACTGATTGGTGGAAACTTCACACTAGACCTCGAGCAGTTTGGACTGTGTTTCTCTCCACTCTTCCTCCAGACTCTGATCCCTTGATTTACAAATGAAATGTAAAATTTACTGATGATCAGTGATGGTTTGGAGAGACATGTCTGTCATCTGCTGGTGTTGATCCACTGTGTTTTATTATCAAATCTAAAGTCAGTGCAGTTTTGTTTTCCCACAAAATCTTACAGCACTTGGCACACTGCCCACACTGCCAAAAGCACCAATTGCTCTTATATAATATTCTAATAATACAATAATATTTTTTTAGATGCTGACTTTTGTTTTTTTATTAGCTGTAAGCCATAATCATCAACAATTAAAGAAATATACGCTTAAAATAGATTACTCTGTGTTTAATAAATCTATAAAATATATGAGTTTCACATTTTGAACTGAGTTACAGAAATATGGTAACTTTTTAATGATATTCTCATTTTTTGAGATGCACTAGTATGTGTTCCCCTTCATTTCATTCAGTCTCCTGATCTTTCACTCTGATCCAATGTAGTTTCCCCAAAAAAAGCTGGAATATGTTTTTAAATAAGTGGACACATTGGGGTCTACAGCATTACCCTTCACATGTAGAATAAGAGTATTACTCATTTTATCCCATCTCACTGCCCTTGTTGTGCCTAGTAGCACTTAGTAGCCAAGCTACATTGCGGTTATTTGAATGAGTGGGACTAAACCTCTGTAGAGAGATAATGGGCTGGGGTAATTCGTCTAGACTTATTTGATGGGCCTGACCAGTTGTATATTTAGTGGGTGGGGTTACACTCCTGTAATCTGATTGGGTGAGCCCAGTCTGAAAGATTATCTAACTTAATGTATTCTAATAGGTGATGTTGAACTGTTGGGTGGGGAAAACTGTAGTTTGTATAATGAAACTTTCTAAACAGTGCTGCTCAAACCGTACATTGTATTTCTTAGTTTAAAACAATTGAATACTGTTGTTTATCCAGGATACAGGCTCATGATAATCAGGAGTGTTACTGGAGGAATCAAATGATCCAACATGAAATGCTGTGGTTTAGTGATGAGTGTTAATGTGAGCGTGGAGTGTTTGGTTTCAGAGTGTGTGACTATGTGTGTGTGTGTGTGTTTATTGTGTGTACTGCGCCCAGTTAGAGCTCGCTGGTGTGCCAGGCTCCATCGTGTCCGAGCCGAATGCAGAGCTCCAGATTTACTTGGCTTGGCTCCATCTCTCCCGAAGGGCCACACTATTGTTCTGCTCTGTGTTCCTCATGCTGTTTACAACATGGTCTACACACACACACACACACACACAGACTATTCAAGTACCTATTACTGTTTTAAATCTCCCTATCAACTATCTGCTCCCAATCTACTCTAACATGTAACATCTAACTTGTAGGTTATTGTTTTCCCCTCTACCCATTCAGCTCTACAGCAGTTTAACCCTCTACCCATTCGGCTCTACAGCAGTTTAACCCTCTACCCATTCGGCTCTACAGCAGATTAACCATCTACCCATTCGGCTCTACAGCAGATTAACCCTCTACCCATTCGGCTCTACAGCAGTTTAACCCTCTACCCATTCGGCTCTACAGCAGTTTAGCTCTCTACCCATTCGGCTCTACAGCAGTTTAACCCTCTACCCATTCGGCTCTACAGCAGTTTAACCCTCTACCCATTCGGCTCTACAGCAGATTAACCCTCTACCCATTCGGCTCTACAGCAGTTTAACCCTCTACCCATTCGGCTCTACTGCAGTTTAACCCTCTACCCATTCGGCTCTACAGCAGTTTAACCCTCTACCCATTCGGCTCTACAGCAGTTTATCCCTCTACCCATTCGGCTCTACAGCAGTTTATCCCTCTACCCATTCGGCTCTACAGCAGTTTAACCCTCTACCCATTCGGCTCTTCAGCAGTTTAACCCTCTACCCATTCGGCTCTACAGCAGTTTAACCCTCTACCCATTCGGCTCTTCAGCAGTTTAACCCTCTACCCATTCGGCTCTACAGCAGTTTAACCCTCTACCCATTCGGCTCTACAGCAGTTTAACCCTCTACCCATTCGGCTCTACAGCAGTTTAACCCTCTACCCATTCGGCTCTACAGCAGTTTAACCCTCTACCCATTCGGCTCTACAGCAGTTTAACCCTCTACCCATTCGGCTCTACAGCAGTTTAACCCTCTACCCATTCGGCTCTACAGCAGTTTAACCCTCTACCCATTCGGCTCTACAGCAGTTTAACCCTCTACCCATTCGGCTCTACAGCAGTTTAACCCTCTACCCATTCGGCTCTACAGCAGTTTAACCCTCTACCCATTCGGCTCTACAGCAGTTTAACCCTCTACCCATTCGGCTCTACAGCAGTTTAACCCTCTACCCATTCGGCTCTACAGCAGTTTAACCCTCTACCCATTCGGCTCTACAGCAGTTTAACCCTCTACCCATTCGGCTCTACAGCAGTTTAACCCTCTACCCATTCGGCTCTACAGCAGTTTAACCCTCTACCCATTCGGCTCTACAGCAGTTTAACCCTCTACCCATTCGGCTCTACAGCAGTTTAACCCTCTACCCATTCGGCTCTACAGCAGTTTAACCCTCTACCCATTCGGCTCTACAGCAGTTTAACCCTCTACCCATTCGGCTCTACAGCAGTTTAACCCTCTACCCATTCGGCTCTACAGCAGTTTAACCCTCTACCCATTCGGCTCTACAGCAGTTTAACCCTCTACCCATTCGGCTCTACAGCAGTTTAACCCTCTACCCATTCGGCTCTACAGCAGTTTAACCCTCTACCCATTCGGCTCTACAGCAGTTTATAGACTTAAATTGTGTAATACGAATTTTACACAACAAGAATCTTAAACAGAGCATGTAAAATAAAACCTGAACTTGATAAAAATGTGTTAAATTGTCATGATATTGTAGCGGCTCAGTGGTTTAATACCTGGTGCTAATTGAGATGTTGAAATATTTTTTTTATTGGGCGCCAGTTATTAAATTAATTTAATTAGATTAATCAATTAATTAATTAATTAATTAATCAAATTAATTAATAACACAAGACATCTCAGGGTGTGGTTTCTACAGGTAACAGAAATTTTCATAACCAAGTTATCCAGAAAAACACACTGAAATGACAGGTTTTGTAAAATAAAAGTATTTATTAAATCACACAGATATGAGTAAATAATTCATTAAAAAGTCATAAATGTAGCCATTAGCTATCAAATCATAGTGTAGAATGATAAATGAGAAATAAAAGACAAACACGTTATAATGCTGATATGAAAGGAATAAAGATTAATATAACTATTAAGTGAGTATTTCTAAATAAGGGTCTAAGGCATTTTAAGTCTACGAAACCAATTCTTATTTCCAACCAAGCCACTCAAAATGAGTCATCTATACTAAAGACGCTCTATTAAAGACCCGACCAAACCATGACCAACAGACACCATCTGCCGAAAGATTAAACCCAGCTCTGCCTTACTCTGAGTTGTTGAAGTGAGCCTTGGTGACGTCCGCCTGGGTTGGTCGTCTGCTGCTTCACCCCGAAAAAGGATCACGTGAGCCTGTCTGCAGGGTGGGTGGACTTCCTGTGTCAGCACGGAGCCCCAATAGAACCCACAGGGAAATCCCTTCGCTCTCAGGTGGCTTGCTGGTGGCCTCCGGACCGCAGGTTTCTGGGTTGGATCTGGCGGATCTCCTTTTCAGCTGTACTTTAGCTAAACTTAGATGGAATAATGCTTGGCTTCGTAGATTGTAAAATAACCTTAGATATTTTAACTAGGATAGCTAATATTAATATACTTGAAGATTAAATGCACTAGTCTAAGAAAACTAACTTAAGATGACTAAACTAACGGTCTATCCTTTCTCCATCTCTGGCTCCCTAACCTCTCTCCTCTAACTGTTTTCCTCAACTCATCTTCTCCAACTCCTTCTCTAACTGCTTCTCCTCCAACTGCTCTGACCTGAACTCCCAAAACTCAACTCCAAACTGAACTGTGTCTGCCCAGTTTACTATTAGTCTCTGTGGCCTGTTTGGCCCCTGAGCTATGATTGGCCCTGTGGCCCAAATGTCTGTGTTTTGATTGGTCTAGGAGCAATTTCAAACTTTGGTGGGGATTCACAAAGGGCCATAAACTCCCCCTCGCTCACATGGTCAGCATGCTTCAGCATTTTTCTAATAGATCAAACCAAAAGAAAACTCAATTAAACAGTGGATCAAAATACATTTTTCAGCATATCAGTTTGTGAGGATAAATTCAGGAAACAAACAATCTTACAATTGAATCACAATAAATGTAATATATATATATATTGCCCACAAACATGTAATATTCAAGATAATCTTAGAAATACAACGATGGATGGTACTCTGTCAGAAAGAGATCAAGAGTCATGTTATTATTTAAACCCAATTAAATCACTTAAAAGATAATACATGGTTAAACCACTGATAACCAAATAAAGCTAAATTATCAAATGCTAATTAAACCTTGTTGATTCAGACTTGAATGTGTAGGAGAATTCAATCAGGACACATCCAAACACATATACCATATACCAGACACATATACCATTATTTAGTAAACATTCTATAAAACACCTTTTTTATATAGTCAATATATATGTATTTTAAGCAAAATCTTCTGAGTGAGGAATTCCTCCCCTTTGCTGAATGCTTAGATAAGCTGGCTGGCATCGGAATTTACGACGGTGGGGGAGGTTGGTGAAC
This sequence comes from Astyanax mexicanus, assembly GCF_023375975.1. Classification (NCBI taxonomy): domain Eukaryota; kingdom Metazoa; phylum Chordata; class Actinopteri; order Characiformes; family Acestrorhamphidae; genus Astyanax; species Astyanax mexicanus. The sequence goes on along the minus strand of NC_064416.1, from coordinate 43,998,160 downwards.
AGAGAGCAGAGAGTCTCACTTACAAACGGTCAATGGAATTTCCAAGCTTAGAACATTTCTCTTAATTTCATTAATCTTATTTCTAAGTGATTGCAGAAGTAACTAGGCACAAACCCCTAAATTGGTACAACATTTGGTGAATTAACAATTTCCAAGGCATTAATTAAGTTTTGACACTCTCTTAAGTCCACAGTCCCGTCCTAGTGATGCAAATGTTGCAAATGTGTTGCAAATGTTCCAAATGTTTACATTAACTCTGAGGTTTATGACTTGGAGGAATGTAAACAGAATTTTACCCTAAACTCGCATTTAGGGCTCTCGGGCGAGGCTGAGTGAAGAAATAGTCAGTAAATGTCATTTTGAAATTTAAGGTTGTTTGAAAAAAAGATTACTCCAAGGTTTTTTTAGAGTGTTCTGGGTTCGAAGTTTCCTTATAGGCCGTAAAGTGGGGGTAGTGTGTGTTTGTGTCCAAGCAATGAAGAAATCCTCTGGTTAATCCACTACATTCCCCCCCCATCGATCGATGGGCCACTGGACGTTGGGTCATCGGTCGATGTCAACGTGGATTTCTGTAGACAGAGCATGTTAGGGTACATCTTTCATGCAATTGGTGTCTTGTTGGTCATGCTTTCTTAAGACAATCTACTACAAGGTCGCTGACAGAGTTTTTGGTCTAATGGATATACAATTTCTCTGATGATCAGTTTTTTTTTTTTGTAGCTATTGGCTTTTGGTTCTGAATAGAATAGTTAATTTAATGTGATAGTGTGGCAACAAGCATATGAAAGGGTCACAAATAGTTTGCTAGCTATTTGTTCCTTTATAACTTTATCAAGACAACCTACCCATAAGGTATGCTTCAATAATTAGCCACTACTTAGTCAACAATTGAGAACAATATAGCGGAGCAAACGTAGTCAGAAGGGAAACAAAATATGTTTTGGGCACCTGAAGAGAAGAGAAAAAAAAAATTGGCACCCCCCCCTTCTCCATGTATTTATTATACTGCTATGCTAATGGTTTGAAATGGTGATTCAAACACTAGGTTTAACAAAATATCCAATTTGTTGTGAGTTATGCTACTTGGATAGGTGAGTTCCAGACAGTGAATGTGTGGTACTTTCTCAATTTAACAATTGCGTCAGGTCAGAATATGGTGGACAATGAACACTCAGTGTGTCTAAGTATTTGGCCCAGTATTATGATTTAACCTAGGGCATTATCGGTCCCGACTTGTCCCATGGGGCTTTTGCATAGTTTAATTGGGTTACAGTGAACTTGTTTGAGAATCGGTTTAATAAAACACTGACGATGCGGGATTTGGTTCCAGATGCGAGGCAGTTTGTCTGCCTTTGCCTGAGGACCAAACCAATGAGACCTGAGCTCGCGAATTGTTTTGCCAGTGCTGTGCTGGGACCTCACCAGTAGCTTGTCAGCAGTGTAGCACAATGGTTGGTATCCAAGCGTGCTTTTTCCCAGTTTTGGGTGTTTCCGCAGTTCTCCGCTAGAACGGTGAGATATACCAACACCTGAGAAAGTGTGGTTCAGCGAAAAAGTTGTGGCCTGAGCCATTTCAATAGGGTCTGGGGGACGTCCCCTCCACCTGGCAAATGCACCTGCCACAGTGATGCGATGTTTGTTCCTTCGAACAAATTTCATGAGTCTTTCGACCCAATCCATTTGTGGAATTGGCCATATACCACACAGATCTTCTGAAGATTGGGGATGAAAACACACTAGCCTTTTTCCAACAAGTGGCAGATATGTCAATTGTGGGAATGCTTGGTGTGTTTCCCCCATCATTTTGTGGTCCACCCATGGGTGATCGAGGGCCTGGGCCAGGCTCTCCCCCCCATGGCGCTGAGGCACCACGAATGAAGATGAAGCGTGTGTATCTGGGGCATAAACAAACAGGCCCTTGAGCATCCTGAAAGACGCACAGTAAGTGGCAAGTGGATCAAGTTGAAATGCCAGTGTTCTGAAAAAAGTGTTGCCACATGCACCAATTGTCATGTTAACTTTCCATTTGATCTGAGCATTCCGAAAAGCACATCCATCTGTGTAGATGGTGGGAATGTTTTTACATTCATAAGAATCCAAGGGACTGTGTTTGTCTGGAACCACTGGTGCAGGAACAAGAAGAGAACAATCCTTTTGGTGCACGAACAGAGGATCACAGTTAGTCCGTGGCAAGGAACCTGCAGGTGGTCTGTGAACAGCTGACTTGTCAGCCCATGGAACAAAGATTTCACCGTTGACCGTTGTGTTAAGAGTGAATGACTTTCCAGCTTTTGGGTTGTACTCATCTACAGCCGTAGAGGGAGTCAATGCCCATGAACAGGTGTTTTGTTTTAGAATCATGGTAGGGGATTCTGAGGATGGTGGTTTCAGAACCCTGACAGTGAGCTTCTCATTGATTCCCGTGGAATTTGAAGGTTCAATGAGCTTGTGTGGCTCAATGTTGCTAGCAACATGATAGCATTGAACTCTATCCTGTGCCTTAGGACAGGGCAGGGGTTCGCAAACCTGTGCCCAGATTCTACGATGCTGAAAGTCAATCAATGGTTTGAACCGGTCAAGGAGGTCTTTGCCAAAGAGCAATGGGACGTTCTCCAATGGAGAAATGTGAATTGGATGGGTGAGGCTCATTGGACCGATGGCAACGTGCACCAGGGCTGCAGAATGCAGAGTGATACCAGTGTGCGAATATGGTTGAAGGTGAAGAGCACACTTTTTCAGAGGTATCTCTTTGTTGTTTCGGCGGGCTGTCGCCCTCACCTGGTCAAAAAGTGAATTTGACATTAAAGAAATGTCTGACCCCGTGTCCAAAAGAGCATCATACCCGAACACATCTTCCAGCCAGGTGGCTAGGTAGAATTTTGGTGTTGAACCTTTCTTGGTTAAGAAACCCAAGAATTGTTTAGGTGGTGGATCCTCCAGGCTGAGGGAAGGAGCTTCCTCAGTGTGGTTGTCTTCAGCGTCTGGCTGTACAACCAAGGCTGCATTGGAGTGGATGGATTTCGCACCCCCCCAAGCAGGTTGATCTGGAGCATGGACAATTGGCAAGAATTCAGATTCAGCATTGTCCTGCTTGCGTATTTCGTTACGAAATTGTCTGAGCAGACTGCCGTCTTTAGTGCTCAGGTTAGTTGGATATGTCTCATCCTTGTGCCCTTTAGGTGGACACCAACGTTTGTGGTGCTTTGGGCTCTTTCTCCTGAGCGGAGATTGAAGTTTGCTGGAGCTCTGTGCTCGAGCATGGTGCTGTGAGTGTTTGCCATTCCAACTGCGTTTTATCCTACCTTTCCTTCGATAGGAGGGCTTTTGGTCACTTTGCTTGGCCCAATGTAGGGACGAGCGACGCCAAGAGTGGAACACTCTCTGGTTTTTGTGGTTTAACTGGGTCTTAGGTGGCATTGGAGCCTTGTGTGCCCCTTTTTGCTTGACGTGGGAGGACTGCTCATTAATTATCAGGATGTCATTTGACTCTGATTTTTTATTAATGTTTTGTTGGAACTTAGCAAATCCTCTGAGAGCCAAATCACGCAGCTGCCGGCTTGTTAGCGTACGAGGGCAGGCTGCGACTCCAAAAGAGCGACTGGTGGAGGGATGGAGGTTTCTCACGAACAATGTTTTGAAAACTTCCTCTTCCTCCATTCCAGGCTCATTTCTATAGCCGAAATAAGCTAGCCTGAGGCGGTGATAGTACTGTAGGGGTGTTTCCTGGCGTCTCTGCTTAATTGCAAGAGCTGCAGCAAGGCCGGTTTGAACAAGGTGGTTGGAGAACTCATTCTCCAAAGCCTTGCAAAGAGCAGGATAATCTCTCTTAACCTGGGGTGGTTGGCGCTCAATGAAACGTCCAACTTCCCGACTAGAGGACACCTTAATGAGGTAGATTTTATCATCTACCGTGGCCTTGGGGAAACGGCGTAAGAAGAAGTCAATGTCGCGAAGATACTGGTGGACATCATTAGAACCGTCCGGTTCTGGTTCAAAGCGTGGGATGTTACGCGCAATTTTGTCCAAATCTCTATCAGAGGGTGCTTGAGGTTGCACAGAGGTCCCATGTGGCTGGGAAAGCTGAGTGAACCTTGGTTCTACGGGCGCTTCAGCACCTTTAGGGAAGACTAGAGGGAATGTATTTGTGGATGGTTGTTGCTTAAGGTCCGGAACCCCAGGGGTTCCTGATTTACTAGCTGGATTGATGGGGGAGTCTCCCTCCATCATCAGCTCAAATGTTAACTCTGTTTGGTCTCGAGTTAATTTGACTGCATTGTTAGCATGTGCTAATTCAGTTTGTAGCTCAACCTGTCTTGCAATAGCATGTTTTAGTTTTTCCTGTGACTGAGCTGCAAGTTGGGTAGCTATGTTGGCTTCCTTTTGAAGCAGCTGCACTTCGGTTTTGAGGTCTCTTTGGTTCATTTCAGACTGTACAGTTTTGTTCTCTAGGTCTGCAACTCTATCATTTAAAGTCACAATCTCTGCTTGGAGATTTTGAATGGTTTTGGAGGAAGCAGCAAGTTGATCCTGTGACAACAGCAGTTGTTTCCACAGTATTAGGGAAATCGGATCCACTTGTTGCTTGCCCTCAAGGATTTTAGATGCACACTCATTGAGGCTTTTGGCAATTAGTGCATGGAGACCCCCACGGTCCGTTTGTTGTACTGGGACGGTAAGTCCTGGGGGTAAACCAGCTGTAAGCTCTAAAAGAGCTTTTTCAGTGACACACATTTTGATTTACGTAAAGCACGTGGAATCAAACAATTTTGATGACAACAAGTTTATTTTATGTTCGAGTCAATTAGCATTGTGCCTTTTCTAAGAAGAAAATCTGTAAAAGTGGGTGACCTAAGGTTACAATTAGTAGATTAATTTTAAAAGAATAGTTAGATTTGTTGTCAGTGGTGCTAGTGAACAGTTTAATAACTGTGGGCCACTATACACAGTATGTCTAAATATGAGTATAGTTATTAACTATGTACAGGATGGGAGAATTTAACTATGTATTAAGCACAGGTGTGCTGGGTATATGGTTGAGTAACTGATAATTGGATACGTTTTTTTTTTTTTTTTTTTTTTTTTTTTTTTTTTTTTTTAATGGTTAATTAATTAATTAATTTCAATCAGTTATTAATAATTGATCTTAATCGATCAATAATTAAGCTTAATTTATTTGAAGATGGTTGAATTAAATTGAAAATAATTAATTAACAAAAATTTAATTAACTTTACTTAATCAAAATGATTAAAATGACCAGTTAATTATTTTATGTTGTGATTAGTTACTCAATGGAGATAGCTATTTAGCTTGGTCCAATGTAACATAAAGAGTGATGTTTGAGAGAGCAGACCTGAAACTTAAATTTAACTATTTAATATAAACCGATTAAATGAATGCAGTTATTTGTTTACTTATTTAGAAACCATTTAACCAAACCACAATGCAAATTCCCTTTATTAACTTAACGAAAAGTTTGTTTGAAATTGGCACCCTCTGGCGACAGAAACTCTAAATGCACTCTACAGGATGATAGCAATTACACAAGTACAACACCAGGTGGCGACACAGCTATGTGGCTAAGTGGCTCCCTCTGGTGGTCAAACAAATGAGATGCACCTTTCTGCACTGTATGCAGTTACCCAAATCAAACACCAGATGGCGATGTGGCAGTGTACCCCCCCTAGTGGTGAGGGGTAGTAAAACACCCTTTGAGTTTGAGTGTAAATAGTCTGGCTGTCCACCAGATGGTGGCAGAGGCCGACTGGTGGGAGTGGTCACGCCCACTGATGATGCCACGTTAAGGACCGCCCCTTGGGTCTGGGACCTGGTCAGCAGATTTGACTGACTCAGTCGACTGTGAATAGCAGAGGAGAAGGACACGGCTGTCCGAAAGTTTAACACAGCAGCAACACACTTCACAAGATGAGCAAAGAGGATTTACATCCTGGCGTGGTTAGTTTAATCACGCACACAATAGACTTCCTGCCACTCAGGGTGGTGTTACGTAAAAGTTAGCTACTCTTTTACGCACGTGGAAGTGTCCAGTACTGCAGGATTTTACGGATTTCGCGCAAAAACCGGCAGTTTTAACTGGAGCGCGGAGTCGATGAGCCGGAGATCCGCGACTCAGACCTGCGCGAAGGCCTTATCAGATCAACACTGGCAAAATATGTCTATTTTACCGGAAACAGTTCGAACTTTATGTAAGTACACACGTATATACACGTATATACACCCGGGTTTAAGGTTGCCCACACACGGCGGTGTGTCAACCAAGCTTATTTTACAAATAAGAGTAATGTTTTCAAGAGCGCTCGCATACCACACACATAACTGTACACGTTATACAGACAAACAGGGGACCGTGCGCGCGACGCGCACACACAGCGGGGGACTGGCCAGTCCTGAATTGTAAACAAAAACACGTGTAGAACATGTGCGTGTGTTTCTAACACGCTGGGTTTATGCAGTTAACTCCAACTAGGCCAGCTAGCCAGCAGCTAACGCATTTAATAATAACAACAAAATACACTTTATTCTGCAACTTACAGCGCTATTTTCTGGAACTGGTTATGAAATGTGTATATATTCTGGTCTCGCGGCGGAGAACCAATAAGAATATAATCCTGCCCCACGTTGGCGAGCCAATTATGTAGCGGCTCAGTGGTTTAATACCTGGTGCTAATTGAGATGTTGAAATATTTTTTTTATTGGGCGCCAGTTATTAAATTAATTTAATTAGATTAATCAATTAATTAATTAATTAATTAATCAAATTAATTAATAACACAAGACATCTCAGGGTGTGGTTTCTACAGGTAACAGAAATTTTCATAACCAAGTTATCCAGAAAAACACACTGAAATGACAGGTTTTGTAAAATAAAAGTATTTATTAAATCACACAGATATGAGTAAATAATTCATTAAAAAGTCATAAATGTAGCCATTAGCTATCAAATCATAGTGTAGAATGATAAATGAGAAATAAAAGACAAACACGTTATAATGCTGATATGAAAGGAATAAAGATTAATATAACTATTAAGTGAGTATTTCTAAATAAGGGTCTAAGGCATTTTAAGTCTACGAAACCAATTCTTATTTCCAACCAAGCCACTCAAAATGAGTCATCTATACTAAAGACGCTCTATTAAAGACCCGACCAAACCATGACCAACAGACACCATCTGCCGAAAGATTAAACCCAGCTCTGCCTTACTCTGAGTTGTTGAAGTGAGCCTTGGTGACGTCCGCCTGGGTTGGTCGTCTGCTGCTTCACCCCGAAAAAGGATCACGTGAGCCTGTCTGCAGGGTGGGTGGACTTCCTGTGTCAGCACGGAGCCCCAATAGAACCCACAGGGAAATCCCTTCGCTCTCAGGTGGCTTGCTGGTGGCCTCCGGACCGCAGGTTTCTGGGTTGGATCTGGCGGATCTCCTTTTCAGCTGTACTTTAGCTAAACTTAGATGGAATAATGCTTGGCTTCGTAGATTGTAAAATAACCTTAGATATTTTAACTAGGATAGCTAATATTAATATACTTGAAGATTAAATGCACTAGTCTAAGAAAACTAACTTAAGATGACTAAACTAACGGTCTATCCTTTCTCCATCTCTGGCTCCCTAACCTCTCTCCTCTAACTGTTTTCCTCAACTCATCTTCTCCAACTCCTTCTCTAACTGCTTCTCCTCCAACTGCTCTGACCTGAACTCCCAAAACTCAACTCCAAACTGAACTGTGTCTGCCCAGTTTACTATTAGTCTCTGTGGCCTGTTTGGCCCCTGAGCTATGATTGGCCCTGTGGCCCAAATGTCTGTGTTTTGATTGGTCTAGGAGCAATTTCAAACTTTGGTGGGGATTCACAAAGGGCCATAAACTCCCCCTCGCTCACATGGTCAGCATGCTTCAGCATTTTTCTAATAGATCAAACCAAAAGAAAACTCAATTAAACAGTGGATCAAAATACATTTTTCAGCATATCAGTTTGTGAGGATAAATTCAGGAAACAAACAATCTTACAATTGAATCACAATAAATGTAATATATATATATATTGCCCACAAACATGTAATATTCAAGATAATCTTAGAAATACAACGATGGATGGTACTCTGTCAGAAAGAGATCAAGAGTCATGTTATTATTTAAACCCAATTAAATCACTTAAAAGATAATACATGGTTAAACCACTGATAACCAAATAAAGCTAAATTATCAAATGCTAATTAAACCTTGTTGATTCAGACTTGAATGTGTAGGAGAATTCAATCAGGACACATCCAAACACATATACCATATACCAGACACATATACCATTATTTAGTAAACATTCTATAAAACACCTTTTTTATATAGTCAATATATATGTATTTTAAGCAAAATCTTCTGAGTGAGGAATTCCTCCCCTTTGCTGAATGCTTAGATAAGCTGGCTGGCATCGGAATTTACGACGGTGGGGGAGGTTGGTGAACAGAGAGCAGAGAGTCTCACTTACAAACGGTCAATGGAATTTCCAAGCTTAGAACATTTCTCTTAATTTCATTAATCTTATTTCTAAGTGATTGCAGAAGTAACTAGGCACAAACCCCTAAATTGGTACAACATTTGGTGAATTAACAATTTCCAAGGCATTAATTAAGTTTTGACACTCTCTTAAGTCCACAGTCCCGTCCTAGTGATGCAAATGTTGCAAATGTGTTGCAAATGTTCCAAATGTTTACATTAACTCTGAGGTTTATGACTTGGAGGAATGTAAACAGAATTTTACCCTAAACTCGCATTTAGGGCTCTCGGGCGAGGCTGAGTGAAGAAATAGTCAGTAAATGTCATTTTGAAATTTAAGGTTGTTTGAAAAAAAGATTACTCCAAGGTTTTTTTAGAGTGTTCTGGGTTCGAAGTTTCCTTATAGGCCGTAAAGTGGGGGTAGTGTGTGTTTGTGTCCAAGCAATGAAGAAATCCTCTGGTTAATCCACTACAATATGTACAGAATGCAGACACGTGCAGATACTGATAAAAGATTGTTTATTATAAAATAAACAGATGTAAGACGTAGTCGGTACAGAAAAATGGGTAATCACCAATAACAGGAGCAATGTAGACAAAACCATACCATAAACGAGAGACAGTCCAGAGTTCATACACGAGAGATCCAATATCAGAGGTAATCCAAGAGGCAGTAGTGAAAACACAGTCCAGGTAATACACAGGTAATCCAATATCAGAGGCAAAGGCAATAATCGGCGTCGAGAAAACAAAGGCAAGGTCATACACAAGATAAACTGAGACAAGAGATATAGAAACGCTTTGTAAAGAGGAGAACCTACAATATGCGGTGTGGGTGTTTGTGTGGTGTGCTCTTAAATAGTACTAGTAATTAGTATTCGGGACTTCCTGGAGGAAGCAGGTGAGGTGTCACGTGATCAGGTGAGTGCGTGATGTCAGCGGGTGGTGCATTCTGGGTAGTGTAGTTGTTGACCTGAGAACCTCCGTTAGAGCTGGGTGTGGAAGGGACAGAGGAGCTAACAGCACCAGACGTGACATAAATGTGGAGTGTGGGAAAATGTGAGTGTGTGTGTGTATTTGTTTGAGCAGGTGGGCATATAGTTTGTGTAGAGACAGATTGCATAGAAATCAAATTATCCTGAAGTGCCCTTAAATTGGATTTGTGAAAGAATTTGAAGCTGTGCAGATCAACGCTGAACGGAGAACACATCAACTTTCTGTCCTCCAGCGTGCCGTACATAAACCACTCACGGGAGATGATTATCAGGGTGGAGGCGATGAAGAATCAGACCGAACCCTGAGCTGGCTGACAAAATGGCCGCGGCAGGGTGGCTGGAATAACGGGCGGTGCAGTGGTGGGGTTTTGCAGAAACAGCTTTGGTTTGTAAATTACTCTCTGATTATTTTTCCATTGAGTCCGGCCGGGTTTTTGGCAGCGCAGTGCGTTGCTAAATATTTCATTAACGCTCAGTAAACACAGAGAGCTGGCTGATAGAAAGACAGAGAGAGAGAGAGAGAGAGAGAGAGAGAGTGACCCAGCCCTGATCACTGCTGAATGGGGTAGTGGGTCAGAGAAAGAGATAGACCCACTAACACAGAGAGAGTAAGAGAAGGAGGTACTGAGAGAGACATAGAGAGGAAGAGAAGAAGCAGAAAAGGAGGAGAGGAGAGGAGAGAGATAATAGTGAGAGAATTATTTCTCATAATCCAGTGAAAGAGAAATGCCTTGTTAATGAGAGAAGAATGACCGCCAGAAAAAGCACGCCCTATCTAAGTAAATATTTCTAAATAAAGTTAAATCGCTTTTATCAGGAAGACAATACGTACACACAGCCGAGAGGGGGTGCTTTTCCTGGCAGGGGTGCTAAATTTGGCCCAACACCGGATCTCTCGGCTCACTGTTTAGGCGTATCCGTGACGTTTTTGAATTCAAATGAAGCAACAGATGTAGTCAATCAAAAGTTTAATATTTTACATTTTTAATCAACCTCACTGTGATCTATAGTTCTATACATCCATATTTTGTCGTTTTCAGCTCATCCTCTATGTGTGTGTGTGTGTGTGTGAGGCTTGTATGTGTGTGTAAAGTCACACCCTGCTGTTCCCTGATTGACTGGTCGCATCATGGCCGCCGTATTCATTGGAATAAAGTTGAGCTCTGCTGAACTTTTTCACCGGAGGGCGGGGCTGCACTCAACACAACGCAGCCCAGCATGCACCGCAGCATGCAGCAGCTCTCTCCATTGTAATGAATGCGATGTGTTGTGCTGGTGGATGGGGAGAGGGTGTGTCTTTCTTGCAGGCTGCGCTGTAAAATTTTATTTCAATTAGCGGGCCACAAAATATCATTCTGCGAGTCACGAGACCCTGGTATAGATGAAAGACAGTTTTGGCTGTTTCTCGACACAAAGAGCTGTAGAGTGTCTTGTCTGAAAACCTACTGTGAGTTTTTAAAAAAAGGGTCTTTCTTGGAAGCAGGTGAAAAAGGTGGTATTCCAGGCTAATAAAGAATTCAGAGAAACCGATTACAGTCTACAGTAATAAATATACAGAACATTAAAGTGCTCCTATACAGAGGTGGAGTAATTGTTATGGCAACATACAGTCCCCTCTAAAAGTATTGGAACAGTGAGGCTGATCCCTTTATTTGTGCTGTAGACACAATACATTTGTGTTTGTCATTAAAAGATGAATATGAGACAAAATATCAAGATTTCAGCTTTTATTTCCTTTTATTTTATTTTCATCTGGATCTGATACACAGTTCAGAAGATTCAACACCTGTCTGTCTGAACCCACCCATTTTTTATATGAGTAAAAGTATTGGAACAGATTAACCTAAAATAAATTAAAGTGAATAAGACTTAAGTTTTAGTTTCAATTCCTTTGCTTGCAATAACTGTATTACATCTGTGACACACTGACATCACTTACCTTCTGCATTCTTATTCTGTGATGCTTTTCCAGGCTGCAGTGTGTTTTTAGTCATTATCTTGCTGCATGATGAAGAATCTCCTGTATAATTAGGTTGAATATTTCTGTAACTTAGGAGACAAAATGTTTCTGTGGACTTCTGGGTTCCTAAAGCATTAAGCATCAATACATTGCATGACTGTGTGTGTGTGTGTGTGTGTATAGTATGTATATGTAAGTATATATATGCAGCCACTTTATTAGGTACACCTGTCCAACTGTTATTAACGCTAAAATGTTGAATCAACCAATCACGTTGCAGCAACTCAATGCATTTAGGCATGGCCAAGACAATCTGCTGCAGTTCAAACCATCAGAGCATCAGAAGGGAGAAGAAAGACGATTTAAGTGATTTTGAATGTGGCATGGTTGGTTGTTGGTGTCAGATGAGCTGATCTGAGTATTTCAGACACTGATACTGATCTACAATTAAATGCTACAATTCACACAGACTCACCAAAATCAGACAATAGAAGATTAGAAAAACGTTACCTGATCTGATGAGTCTCTGATGATTTCTGCTGCTACATTCGGATGGTGGGGTCAGAATTTGGCATCAACAACATGACTCCCCAACGTATTGGCCTTAATAAGTACATGTAATTAGTACTGAAATGGAGTAGCGTTGGCAATAAATCAGGTTAAACTGCACCTGAACAGCTGTTTACATCAAACATGAAGAGTATATTTGTATAATTGTATATTATTTGGGTCAAATCGAGGCTGGTTCGTGTTCTCACCACAAACAGAACTGCTGCAGAGTTTGTTTGGGACAGAATCCACCTCCTCTCTTGGGTCTCGGTGTGGTTGTTTGTCCTCACCAAGGGTGCAAACGAAACAGAGTCTGTTTTAATGGACCAAACAGTGAAAACGCCCTAAAATATACCGAAACATCCTCAACTTTGTATTTGTTCCCGTGTTTGTGTCCTTCAGCATGGCGAAGGACACATGGACACATGGCGAAGAGAAAGAGAGAGCGAGAGAGAGAGAGAGTGTGTGTGTGTGTGAGAGAGAGTTTTAGATTATTCCCAGATGTTGGAACACTGGGAGTGTCTAAAGAGACGAATGACATCACACACACCCTCAAACGCAAACCTTCCCTGTGCATCTCCCTCGTTTTCTCCCTTTTGCTTCTCTTTCTCTCTCTGTCACACAGACACGCACAGATACACACAAACACAGAGTGTTGCCTTGCCTAGAACTCAAACCGAAACACCCCTCAGATAAACAGACCCGGGAAATTCTGGAGCCGCCCATGACTCACTGGGGCACACACACACACACACATGCACACTTGTTTTTATACAATATCAGAACTAGGATTATTCTCATCAGTAAGTACTGTTCAGTGAAATGAGTGAAAATGAGTTGGGTACAAAATATCGGTCACTGTGAACAAGTAAAAGATAAAGGACATGAAGTTAATAATGAATAAATTCTTTAATAGTTTAACCAAGATTTAAGCATTTCAGCACGAAATTAAGCAGCCCAAATGGTCAGCGTACGAGGGGTGAAAAGATGTACACCAGCAGTCTGTTGGCCTAGCTAGCACTGAACTGACAGCAGCTGCATTGTGGTGTTATAAAGTCATAATCTACATATCCTATAAAACCACAGGATCTACAAACACTAACCAGCACAAATACACCCATCTGCTGTTAAAAACAGTGATTAATTTAGTTCAGTAATACAGTTAGCATCGCTATTTAGCTATTAGCCATTAGCCATCTCCATTAACATCTGCAGTCTCTTAGCCTGGCTACCATCGGACCGATAGCTGCATTCCGGCATTGTGAATGTAATAAGTAACTCAAGTGAACTATAATTATAATCCTCATCGAATATCAAACCACAGATCCTCCCCACTCTAACCAGCACTAAGAAATCAATCTGTTATTAAAAAACACTGATTAATTCAGCTCGAAATCACAGTTAGCAACGCCTGTTAGCCGTTAGCCATTGCAGCTAATCCACTAAGCTACCCGTCAAAATAAAAGTCTCCTGTGCAACCAGTGTAAAAAAATTGTCTGGAGCCCTATATTTAATATTTAATGTATTTAATATTTAACTTTTTTAAATATATTTAATTAAAATTTAAATATATAATTGGAAAGAAGACTATTTGTATATAAAGTGTGTCAAATAAATGACTTTGGAATGCATTTACATTAAATGCACTTGTGTATACTCTTCAAAGGGCTGTGTGGTCTGTTTCAGCCTCATTATGGAACCTTAATTATAGTACTAATAATAATCTAAAAGAGCCCTTTAATGGGTATTTGTATCAGTATCGGCAGTTTACCGCAGCATAAACCCTTATGCACCAAAATGCGCACCATTAAACCATGCTGGCACATTGTCTCCTCTGATTGGTCAGAGTTGTCTGGTGCAGGATCAAGAAGTAAAGTAAATATAGTGAGAAGATTCTGTGTTCCAGAGTGGATATCTGTGCAGTTTAAAGCTACTTTAAACGCTGCTCTTTCAAACTCAGTGTTTTCTATGGGACATGCAGCGCAGATGTCCACATAGTAAACGGAGTCACGTGGCTGTGAGTAGTGAACACAGCAGAGGCAGCATTTGTTCTTGCTGCAGTAAAAAGCATTATCTGGTTAATATATCAAATAGCTCAAATAAAAGGAGTATATATGATAGCTGGGTTAAATAGAGTCCGGATCACGTTCTCACCACAACTGAACCACTCCAGGGTTCGCTTGGGACCGGACCAGTTGTTTTGATCTTTACACACCTGCTCAATCGAATCGTACTATAGGTACAAACAACCAGAGTCCATTTTAACCAGACCAAATAGTGCTGGTGCAGTTGGCAGAATTAAGAGGGATTACCATCTTTAATTTGTCTTATTTGGGAGATTTTCGCTCAAATATACTTAAACCTCTGAATCATGGGGCTGGATTCAGTATGTTTTACTGTTGGAGAGGTGTCCTTTTCAGTCAGTATTCCCTTCATTCTCTTAATGTCCATTTTAGCTTTCTGTCATTCAGGCCAAAACATAGTCGGGCCAACGGACTTGTGTACAAAGGATATCAAGCTTATTTAGATATGTGTGTTGTAAACTGTAGAAATGGCCACCTTCTCCTTCTTTTTGGCAGCATGTTAGCAGGGCCAGGACAACAAGAGACAATTGGACAATTGGGATTGGTGCACACAGTACAGCATGTAAACAAAAGGGCAGCAATCAATAGCAACATACCAGAACGTAGAGCCAAAGCCAGGGTCAGTAAATGGTTAAACAAGCAGGTTAAATGGGGACAGGCAAGAGAGTAGTCAGAGGAGAAAGCAACATCAGTAACAAAAGATCCCCAACAAAAGCAGAGGGCTAGGCTAGAGAGAAAACTAAAAGCAGAAAATTGTCGAAAACAAGAAGTCAAGAAAGTTTGGAAAACGTGTTGTATTAAAGCTAGAGAACTAGGTTATTCTCTGTGAGGAACAGAGGGAACAGAGGGCTATTTATACAGGTGCAAATAGGTGTGGGAAATGTTTCATCAAAAGGTGGCGAAGCTGAACGCTGCAGAGTCATGTGTTCAGATGAGTCATTGTAGTCCATGGGCTGAGAATGCTGGGAAATGGAGTCTTTGAGGGGAACACGTGTCCTGAATTGGCCAGGACTGACAGCACTATGTTCATCAGGTGTTCATTTGATTTCATCCCTGTAAGCAGATAGGGTCTTAGGGTCTTAGGGACATATTACTGTTTGGTTTGCTGTTATGGTTTTTTTTTATTGGACATGATGTTGTTATATAGTGGATTATATTCATTTCTGGGTGTTTTTTGGCATGGTAGAGATAATATCTTGGTCTGTTTGCTCAGTTTGAATTTAGATAGTGTAAGACCAAAAAATTCAATTAAATCAACATAACTAAAATGATTGAAACAATGTGCACATCATGGTTCTTTTATAAGCAACACAACAAATGGTAAAAAGAAACTGTGGCCAATCTAATGGGTCTGCGCTGGCACGAAACGCTTATTTCATTTTCAGAATGATCATTACGTTTAGAGGAGGTGAACAGGTGAGCAGTGACTCTCTGTGCAGATGTAGCTCTTTTGGTTGAGACGGCTACAGCAGGATGTAGTCAGCTAATCTACATCATCAGTTCAAACCCCCAAAACCAGACGTTTTCTGATGTGCCAGTTTCCGATTCCAAAGAATGACAAACGCAGCGCAGCGTTTCCCGTTCGCCCGTGACTTTCTCAGCCAGACTCAGAACAGACTCTCACTGCTCTCCTTCCACCATCTGCAGAACTTGGAAATAATTTGTGCCTTTGTACTCGGTCCAGACCCGATTGGGACGCATGAAGCAGCAAGTGCTGATAGGGATCTCCTGCATGTACTGCACCTCATTACATAGGCATCCAGAGAGAGAGAGCACAAGAGAAAAACACTGCTTTATTCTCTTCTTGTTCAGAAATCTGTTCGGCCAGACTTAGCACATTAAAAATTAGCTCAACCAGAGCCGTAATTTCCAGACAGTGCAGAAAACTGGCTGGTCACATCAAAACCAAAACCTCGAAGGAAATAAACAGGATGTAATCTACCAGCAACAGCTGCTAGATTGGGCAAGCTTTGTAGAAAACAGGGACCTAATTACAATCTTACATGTAGAGAGCGTTATCAATTTTACAACCTTAGCTATTTCACAGGCAAGTGACTTTGTACCTCACACTTGTTTCACACACTAAACACACACTGAAAAAACAAGGAAATGAACATTAAACAAATAAACATGGACTCTGCATTGTGAAGATGGACTAATCTTGGCTGGATGGAGTGTTTAATGAGTAAACTAAGTACTGTTTATTAAGTTATATGTTATGGTAACTACAACCTATTTTCTTAGACAAACAATAATTTCAACGAGATATCTCCTTGGAAATAAGTAAGAAAAAAGTAAAAAAAATCCATTAAAATTAAGTTATAGGTTATAGTAACTACAGACTTTAATAAAAAAAAAACTTTTTTTTTTTAGACAAACAATCATTTCAGCGAGGTTGTATGTTATAGTAACTACAGACTTTTAAAAAAAAATCTTAGACAAACAATAATTTCAGGAAGGTATCTCATTGGTCAGATACCCAATACCAGATGTAATTGGTGAAAGTCTAAAGGCTCTTTTGATATTTTTGGATGAAAAATGCACATCAAGTATTAAACTGAGTCTTAGGGTGCTTTCACACCTGCCTCGTTTGGTCCGGACTTTCTGACTTTTCAGTTTGGTCCGAACCAAAGCAGCAGGTGTGAAAGGGGCCGCGAACCACGGTCCGGACCAAAGGACCAGAATTTGTTCTGACCAAGAGACGTGGTCTCGGTCTGGATCTTCTGAACCATGGTCCGGTTCTCCTACAGTGTGGAAGCGCTTTTCTGGATGGTTCCAACTTTCAGACCAATTACAGGAAGCTGAGCAGGCGTTCCTCAGCAACGGCAGCAGAAGAAGAAAAAAAACAACTACTACTGACTGCAGCCTGCGGGAAGGCGGAGTTAGACATCCAGCATCCAGTCCCGCTATTATATTTAAAGTCCGCTAACTGCCCTGTACATTGTTTACTTCTGTTCAGAGGCGGAGCTAAGACATGATGCTGACAAAGTGGGCGGGACTGGACTGCATGACGCTAACAAAGTGGGCGGGGCTGGACGCACTGGACGTCCAACTCCGCCTTCCTGCAGGCTGTAGTCAGTACCCTCTCAAAATAACCGGAAAAGCAGGAAAAATGAGGCGTGGATACAGCTGCTTCAGGACGAGCACGTTCGTTTGGTGAATTTGAACTAATCTAGAGTACTGTGCCTGAAGCTGCTGCTGCTGCTGGTATAAAAACCACAATAGCAGCAGCACTACTATGGAGACGAAATTAATCTGTTCATTCATTTTATCCTGATCCTGGATAAAAATGCTTCCCGCCGAATGAACCACCTGCTGAATTATCAACACGCCAACGTCAGACGCATGTCCTTCTAAAACCAATCAGCATCAAGTTAATGAAAAAGCATCCATACGTAAGTGATGATTAAAGGATGTAGGAGTATCACACAAAGGTCTTTGGTGCGCTCCCTAGTGTGAATACAAAAATAAGCGGACCAAATATATACAATGTAGCAAACACATTAAGCTTGGTTCAGACCACGGTCCGGACTTTCAGGTGTGAAAGCACACTGAAACTGAAGCAGTGAGCTGAGAAACCACAGAAGAGGTAGTTAATTAGATTAAGTTTTTTAATTGCTTGACAGCCGACCATGTGGCTCAGTGAGGTAAGTTTAGGGAACTGAATGTTCCTGCTTCTTTTGTTTTTGTCTGCTAATCCCTGACGTAATGGCAAATGTGTGTGAATTTGTGTGTATTGGTCATAGTTGTTGACTGTTTACTTAAAAGTGTAAATGTATATGAGCTTCCTGTAATTTTGTTGTTCAAAGCAAAGTATGGTTTTTGCTGAAACACATAATAATTTGTAATAGTTTTTCCTTTCTTTTTTACACACACATATCTCCATTTCATTTTCACACACACACACACACACACACTCTGGACCAAGCCAAAACACAACAGAAAAAAATCGACCCACACAATGCTCTCTCTATGCAGTGTGTTGCCTTCCTGTCTGTAATATGCTGTGTGTGTGTGTGTGTGTGTGTGTTTCAGATTACCGGACGGGCCCGTGTTTTGCGTCGGTGAGTAACCAGATGTGTCAGGGGCAGCTGACCGGGATTGTGTGCACTAAGACTCTGTGCTGCGCTACGGTGGGCCGAGCCTGGGGGCATCCCTGTGAACAGTGTCCTGCACAGCCACACCCCTGCCGCCGCGGCTTCATCCCCAACCACCGCACCGGGGCATGCCAGGGTACATACACACGCACACACACGCAGGGGTTGGACAATGAAACTGAAACACTAGCCATTTTAGTGTGGGAGGTTTCATGGCTAAATTGGAGCAGCCTGGTGGACAATCTTCATTAATTAAGAAGGTTCAATTAGCAGGGTAAGAGCACAGTTTTGCTCAAAATATTGCAATGCACACAACATTATAGGGGACATATCAGAGTTCAAAAGAGGACAAATTGTTGGTGCACGTCTTGCTGGAGCATCTGTGACCAAGACAGCAAGTCTTTGTGATGCATCAAGAGCCACGGTATCCAGGGTAATGTCAGCATACCACCAAGAAGGACCAACCACATCCAACAGGATTAACTGTGGACGCTGTAAGAGGAAGCTGTCTGAAAGGGATGTTCGGGTGCTAACCCGGATTGTATCCAAAAAACATAAAAACACGGCTGCTCAAATCACGGCAGAATTCAATGTGCACCTCAACTCTCCTGTTTCCACCAGAACTGTCCGTCACCACAGTAAATTATTGTGCTCTAAAACCAGGTGTTTCAGTTTCATTGTCCAACCCCTGTATATATGCATAAACAGCAATGTTACTAAGCTTAAAATATTAATACTGACCAAAAACGTGGAGGTTTTATAGATTGCAGTGTAGTAATAAATATAATATAACATAATAAAGGAAAATAGTAGAAAGTACTTAAAATGCTTCATATAATGTTCTGTTTAATTTTATTATTCACAAATGAAATTAACAAAAATGTGGTCCCTACTTTATCAATGTGTGTTTGCATATTGTAATTGTGATACATTTTTAGTAACAGCCTCAACCAACATTCAACTGAAATTAGAATATCATTGAAAAGTAAATGTGAAACTCATATATTTTATAGATGTGATCTATTTTAAGCTTATTTTTTTAATTGTTGATGATTATGGCTTACAGCCAATCAAAACCCAAAAACCGGTGTTTTAGAAAATAAGAACATTACATAAGACCAAATGGTACTTTTGGCAGTGTGGGCAGTGTGCCAAGTCCTGCTGGAAAATGAAATCTCCATCTCTATAAAAGTTGTCAGTAGCAGAGGGAAGCATGAAGTGCTGTAAGATTTTGTGAGGAAACAAAACTGCACTGACTTTAGACTTGATAATAAAACACAGTGGATCAACACCAGCAGATGACATGTCTCTCCAAACCATCACTGATTGGTGGAAACTTCACACTAGACCTCGAGCAGTTTGGACTGTGTTTCTCTCCACTCTTCCTCCAGACTCTGCTCCCTTGATTCACAAATGAAATGTAAAATTTACTGATGATCAGTGATGGTTTGGAGAGACATGTCATCTGCTGGTGTTGATCCACTGTGTTTTATTATCAAGTCTAAAGTCAGTGGAGTTTTGTTTTCCCGCAAAATCTTACTTTTATAGAGATGTGGATTTCATTTTCCAGCAGGATTTGGAACACTGCCCACACTGCCAAAAGTACCAATTGGTCTTATATAATATTCACATTTTCTGAGACACTGATTTTTGGGTTTTCATTGGCTGTAAGCCACAATCATCAACAGTAAACTAAATAAATGCTTAAAATAGATCACTCTGTGTTAAATACATCTATATAATATATGAGTTTCACATTTTGATTTGAATTACAGAAATAAGTAATTTTACATTGATATACTAATTTTTTGAGATGCACTACTATTTTAAACCTAATCCTACACCTAACCCTTATCTTAAGCCTAACCTCAACCACGAATCAACCCTTAAACCTTACCCTAATCTCAACCTTAATCTAAACCCTAAATTTTACTCAAAACTTAATCCTAAAATGTTTAGATTAGAGTTAGGTTTAGAGTTAGGTGTAGGTGGGGTTAGATTTGAGTTTAGAGTTATATACAACAGGGAATCATTTACGTTCACCTTAGAGTTCAGATGAATTTAATACAGATACAAGTGAATGTTAGTTGAGTATCTAAGAGGCTATAATCTGTAATGAAGCTTTCATAAAGTGATACCAAACATTAGTGAACCAGTAAAGCTTGTCCTGCATTATTTTGACCAAAATTATTTGTTTGTTGGCCAGCTTCAATGCATTAATTCATTAAAATGCTTATCTGGAGCATCTGAGGTTTGTCAGGCTGCCCACAGCGGTTTAAAATATTTAGCAGATTGTTAGAGGCTTATTTGTTGCAACTTTTTGCAGCATTGGTATTTGCTAGGCTGATAACACAGTATATTGTCTAGGTTACTGAAAGAAATGATGAATAATAGTCTTATAATTTAGATATAATATATAATTTAGAGATAATGCTTAATGTAACTTCATATAAGCATATAAGCAACACAGTATTATTCTTTTTAGACTGAAATATTAAATATTTGAATCTATCAGGCATATATATCAGGTATAAGTATGGCGTCACATCAATGTCAAAAGTCGGGGGCGCAAAAATACCAGGTGAAAAAAATTAACCAGTGTGTTCTAACATTTTGCCTGTGTAAATTAACTTCTTGGGAGCACAAATGTAAAGCTCATGATAAAAAAAAAGGGAATTCTGTGCGCGCTGAACAGAATATCTCTCTTAAGCTTCATTTTTCTCCTCTTGGGTTTTTAATTTCCTCTCGAATTCACAGGCTTTTGTTTTAGCTTGAGCAAGGCTTTTGTTTGTGCTTGAGTTTTGAAAGGGGTGGTTTTGACAGTTTGGGGGCGGGGTCAGGGTCGCCTCCCTCAGTGAATTCTATTGGCTGATATCTCCAGAGTTTGTGAAGGACCGCCTACTAACAACATCCAGAGGAGGGCAGAGCAAAAAGGACGGCAGGAGAGTTAGTTAGATGGCTATGCTAACATCCAAACAGCCTGCTCTCCGGTGCAGTTAGCTCGGGTATAGTGTCCAGAATGACCGGCCTTTTTTCTCCGCCCTCCTCCGGCTCGTTGAGGTAGGTGGTCCATCACAAACCCTGGAGATATCAGCCAGTAGCATTCACTGAGGGAGGCGACCCTGACCCCGCCCCAAACTGTCAAAACCACTTCTTTCAAAACTCGAGCGCAGAAGCCTCGCTCGAGCAAAAACAAAAGCTGCAGGTAATTTGCACAGCGCGTGAGGAGAACTGGGAATTTGAGAGGAAAATAAATAAACAACCAAGAGGAGAAAAACTATATTCTGAGAGAGATATGCTGTTCAGCGCTCACACAATTCCCCTTTTTTGCTCGCGAGCTTCACATTTGCACTCACAAGAAGTTAATTTACACATGCAAAATGTAAAAAAAACACTGGTTAACTTTTTTCACCTCGTATTTTTGCGCCCCAGACTTTTGACATTGATGTGACGCCATATATATGTGTTTTAAATCAGATTTTCTAAACTAAACTGACATTTATTTTACACTGTATAACACAATATTTTTTACAGTATCTCATATCTGAACTTTTTAAAAATAGTTTTTAAAGAGACTTAAATGTGCATAAAAGCCATGCTTCATGTTAAGTTTCACTTTAATCCTTTTCAAATTTTACAGAGCTATAAATTAGGTAAGGCTGCAGCTGAGCTTATCACAGAGAATTCACACCAGTTCGCATTAAAAAAACACATGTTATTCAGAAACAAACAGGTTTTTTGGTGCTGCAACCACATTTGACAATTTTATTAGAATCACTGCACGGCTGAGACCCAAACGTTTTAATTGTATTGTAACAGAGAAGTCAGTAATATATCATATTTCAGAGATCACACACATTCAGAGTCACATTGCCCCAATTTAGATATGAATCAGATTTCAGTACCACATATTGAAATGAACCAAATCGGAATTAAAATTTGAATGCGTTTTGTGCTGTTTACACAGCCATTCAAATAGTGATACACCTTTGTCACATATGATGTAAAAGATCAGATTTGGACCAGATTTATCTGCTCTGTGAACGTAGCCTAATTTCAGAAATTAGTCAGAAATAACTCTGCTTAATATATTTCTTATGGTGTCTCTCTAAAATACATTAAAATACATACTTATGCATGCACACCAGAAACATTTTCAGTACACACACACACACACACACACACACACAGTGTCCTAGACACACACTCATCGAGTGATCTTCTCTAATTGGGTTAAATTGGGTTTGGTTCCCGTTAGTGTTCTGCATGCCTGTGGAATGCTACAGCCAGGCAGGACGGGAGGTGCTGTCGGAACATATACTCACACGGATCAGTGAGCCAGACATTGCCACACTACACACACACACACACACACACATATTTGCAGCTCATTAAAGGAATACTCCAGTGGCTTTCAACCTAATCGATTTCGGTTTTAAATGTTTATGCACTGAGAAATCATAAAAATATAGATTTATCCCTGCATGTGTGCAGTGTTTGAACAACAGATGCAGTGTTTAAGAGTCATTACGAACAGCAGATCAAGCCTGAGGCATGCATGTCATCAATTGTAATTAGGAACTGTCAAATAACTTGAATTGCCAAGCTTTAAAAATTCTTTCACACTTTAAACATTGTGCTAAATATCTTATAATAAGAAACCACAAAGCAGAGGAAGGCTATCAAGAGATAGCCAAGTGTTTTCAGCCTGTGGTTTCTGCAGTGCCGACTGTTATTAAAAAATGACGATAGAGGTCAAGACGAGATCTGGTGGACCAAGAAGCTCTGAGAGAG
This sequence comes from Astyanax mexicanus, assembly GCF_023375975.1. NCBI lineage: Eukaryota > Metazoa > Chordata > Actinopteri > Characiformes > Acestrorhamphidae > Astyanax > Astyanax mexicanus. The sequence continues at coordinate 43,975,177 of NC_064416.1, read as the reverse complement.
AACGACTTGTATGTTCGTAAAGCAGGCAAATCAAAACCTACATATCACTGCCAAGAACCTGCTGGAAGGTTCCGCTAAGTCAAGAGGGCACAGATTGACTGTGCAGTGTTGCTTGCACAAACATAATGTGGCGACGCTGAGTCTAAGGGGGTGCTTAGGAACTCTTAGGAAGCTCCCAGAATGCTCAGCGGCCGACCCTCTTTCTGTAGTTGTGTTTTAGTTTAGTTGTGGCAGTTTTATTCGAGGAGTGTTATTCAGCCTCCTGGTGTTAGTGTGGAGGGTGAATAAGGGTCTGTATTAATGTTCTGTCATTTAATGAGATACTTTTCCGACAGACATGTTACAATAATCTTCATGCAGTAGTCACCTTTACCTGTGTGACCTCCTAAAAAGTCTTAAAGTAATTTAGAGAACATCTACACAGATGGACCTCGCGGCTTCACCCATCAAATCTGGCCTTTAGTCTCATGGACCTCAGAGACTAAAGGCTTTGGATACAGTCTTACTGGAGAATGTCCAGCTACACTGTACTCATTCCCCTGCTGCTGTTGAGGGTGTCCAGCTTGCGTTTTGGAGAGCTGTGACTTGTTTCCTTGCTCGAGCAAACTTTTCTTTTTAAATTCAGTGGTTAGTGTCCAACTTCAGAAGGAACAGCTGGACCTATAGAACTGAAATTGGACACCAATGTTGTAGAGCACGGGCCCTTTCCCTTTTTGGAGAGGCCCGCAAGGTATTTTAGAAATAAAATTAAAGTTGGCCCAATATCACGCAGGGTTTATTATGTGAGATTCAAAGTTTAAACGCTAGGTGTCAGAAAACGGGCCAAAGAGTCCAAAAGCGGCGAGAGTGTTCAGTTGTAGTGCGGGAAACGAGCCAAAGAGTCTAAAAGCAGTGAGAATGTCTAGCTGTAGTGCGAAAAAGAAACAAAGAGTCTTAAAGAGTCGAGAGTGTACAGTTGTAAAAGGAAAAACGGGCCAACAAATCTAAAAGCAGCAAGAGTGCACAGTTGTAGCGCGGAAAACGGGCCAAAAGGTCTAAAAGCAGCGAGAGTGCACAGTTGTAGCGCGGAAAACGGGCCAAAGAGTCTAAAAGCGGCAAGAGTGTCCAGTTGTAGTGCAGAAAACAGGTCAAAGGGTCTAAAAGCGACGAGAGTGTACAGTTGTAGTGTAGAAAACGGGCCAAAGAGACTGAAAGCGGCCAGAGTGTACAGTTGTAGTACAGAAAACGGGCTAAAGAGTCTTAAAGCGGCGAGAGTGTACAGTTGTAGCGCAGGAAAACAGGCCAAAGAGTCTAAAAGAGGCGAGAGTGTACAGTTTTAAGGCGAAAAACAGGCCAACGAGTCTAAAAGCAGCGAGAGTGCACAGTTGTAGCACGGAAAACGGGCCAAAAGGTCTAAAAGCAGCGAGAGTGCACAGTTGTAGCGCGGAAAACGGGCCAAAGAGTCTAAAAGCGGCAAGAGTGTCCAGTTGTAGTGCAGAAAACAGGTCAAAGGGTCTAAAAGCGACGAGAGTGTACAGTTGTAGTGCGGGAAACGGCGGGAGTCTAAAACACTACAAATGTCGGCCATGCAGACCAATTTGATGTAATATGCGGCATATGGTCTGAGTACTGACAGGCTGACAACCCCCCCCCCCCCCCCACCACCTCTTCAGTCTCTGCAGCAATGCTGACAGCACTCCTGCATCTATCTTTCAAAGACAGCACTGACACAAAGACAGCTTCTTAAGACAACCAACGCGAGGTCTTTTCTGATTGGACCCTGCTCCTTTAAAATGCTGGATGATCTTGGCCACTGTGCTGCAGCTCAGTTTCAGGGTGTTTGCCAAGATATACTTAAATATCTGCAGAAATGTGAGGAGTGTACTTAACAAGTGTTTTTAAACCAGTCCAGTTCAGTAACAGCTCCATTCATATGCAGCTACACAGTTTATAAAATCTTCTGTACTCAATAAAACATCCAGCACAACAAACCCTCGCTACCAGCAAAGAGACCTGCTATATTAAAAGGAAAACATGGCGACACCTCCGTTCCTTACTAGTGTCGCATAAAATGTGCCTTGTAATCTGGTACAGTATTATGTATAAAAACAGACCGGAAAATATACGTTTATTGACAGTTTGCCTTATCATTCGGTGCGCCTTACAGGGCGGTAAATACCCTGTATACGGTACAGCATGCGCATCTCCAGGGTACTGCACTTAAACATACTCACTTCTAGAGTACTTTTATTTATTTATATTTACACAGAAGGAAGAGGAGGGAGAAAAGAGAGAGAGGAACAAAAGGAAAACAAAGAGACAAGACAGACTTAAGAACAAAAAAAAGAAGTAGTAAAATATATATAAATAAAGCAGACAGCTCTCAATATATTGTAAAAAAAGTTTCCTCAAATTATCTAATATATTTTTTTAAAGATTGGTTGTAAGTCTCTCCAAGTTGCAATGATCTATAAGAAGATTAAGCCAATGTTTAATTGAAGTTTGAGTTCTGTCTTTCCAGTTCAACAGTATTACTTACAAAAGTACTGCATTTGAACACAAGCTTTTCTAGAAAACATTAGTTAAACATTAGTTAAGCAGAATCTGAACTTGTGCCTTTTTTTAGAGTTTGCCCTTTTAAAAACCACTGCTGCCCCAGACTGTAGGATTTTACCCTCTGGTGCTGATCAGGAACAGAATTATTCGTCAGGGTAACTCCAGGAGAAGGTGTATGTGGTTTGAGCTAACTATGAGCTTTAATCAGTGTATCAGTGAGCAGTAGAGTGAAGTGGAGCCAAGCTGTGGGCAGCGTCTGAGGCCTTTCCTGAGCCACGCGCTGCGCTGCTCTGTTTGGCTCTGACGCTCCGTCCTCCAGCTGGGTAAATTCCTCTAACGTCTGGCTGTCTGACCACGCTGAGGAGTCAGCAGACACCTCCCCACCTCCTCATGTGCTCGCTTTCACTCTCTGTCCCCTTTTTCTCCTACTCCCATAGTCTTTCACATTTCTCTCTCTTTCACCTTCTGTCGTTTACTCCTTTATTCAGTGTCCCCTATCTGTCTTTCCCTGTCTCTCTTTCTCTCTATCTCTATCTGCTTCCTCACCGTCTGCACTTCTCTGCTGATCTCTTTCTCTTACTTTCCTTCACTCCTTTCTGCTCTTATTTATCACCCTGTGTGTGAGACTTAGGGACTACATTCAACTTTGAATAGTGTTTGACTCTCGTATGATTGCTGGGCACAAACTATTTTATGTAATTTTTAGTTTTTAGGTGTTAGTTAAGGCACACACATTGTGTGTATATACCACTGCTGCATAAACAGCATATGTGTGTCTGTTTTGTAAATTGGGTATACCGCCATACCACTAGGGGCATTGCGGAGCACTGTGTAGAATAGCACCACCAAAGAAGCAGATACAGCTCATTTCTAAACACTAGCCATTTAGCATAACAAGCTAATCACTGGAGTAATGGTAGCTCAGCTCTGTTAAAACAAACGCTTCACCCTGCCTGGAGAAACATGAGAGCAGCACAGCACTTTATCTAATGAGCTCCTGCTGCTGTTTCTTGCAATATGAGTTTTTTTTTTTTTATCAGAATAAAAAAAGAAAAACAACAGCAAACAGCAATTATTCACTCAGAAAAAAAGACTAATGGAATTGTGCAATCGAATCGATCCACAGCTCTAAATAAAGTTCCTTTCGTTACCAAGATGAACCCATAATCGGTCCTGAGTACAGAATCATTTATTCAGCATAAAAGATAAAACTCCCTAAAACGCTGGATACGAGGTGAAAATAACCTTAAAGAGCAGTAGCTATAGTCATTTTAAATATGGTAATAATACTTAAAGCTCGAAGGATCATTTTAAAGCACACTAAACTGTTTTTTTTTATTTATTTCTTAACCTGAAAAAGAAGCTAATTGTGGCTAATTCATGGCTTCAATAATCAAAAATAGCATATTGTAAATTGATATTGTGAACTTGTGTCTTACTTGTACAATAGAGCTTTTGAGAAATAGCTCTTTTTAATACTTTTATGTTAAGTAATTTTAGGAGAATTAATAGTGTTTTAAATTATTTAGCTGTTTTAAACTATTTAAACAATTTACTTTTAAAAAAGAAAGCAGTGTCAAAGTTGTTGTCATGCAAAATAATATAAAATAATAATTAAAAAAAACAGTGACATACCGTGAAACGATCAGAATCTTGAAAAAAACACAACTGATATACATTTTTGGTCATACAGCCCAGAACTACCATTACATAATATTTTATCTGTATAAAATGAATTTCTTTTACACTGGTAATGTTCCAGATCTGATCAAGTGATTGGAAATCGGGTCTGATCACGTAATTTTCAAAGGAAAGGGAATTGAGTGGAAAACATTTTCACTATAGACTCCACCCACTACTTTCATCCACTCTTTATGTTCGTCCAAACGGTCGTCACACTGTCACTGTGCTGAAGACTCTCTCTTTCTCTTTTTGTCTCTCTCACACACACACACACACACACACACATTTAAAGCTGTCAATTACACTCTGTAACTCAGCACATTAAAATATTCTCATCTAAAAATCATCAAAACTACCCCAAGGTTTAACAAATTGTTGTTGTGTGACATTTTTTAGTTGGTTTATTTAATAAAAGATAATTTGAGTGGAATATTTTAATGGAAATCATTTATATGCTTATTTAGTACTTGAAAGTTTTTTAAAAAGTACTTTTAAAGTACTTAAAAAAATCTTAAACAACATGTATTTTTTTTTTTTGCTTTACTGCATTGTCAAAGTATCAGATCGGGACTCTGTACAAATGACTTGGACTTGGAAAATGTGACTAGGACTTCCCTATTCTACACACAAAATGATAATAAAACTACTGCTACTACTACTACAAAAGATAATAATTTATTTTATTTATATAGTGCCTTTCATTAAAACTTAATGCGCTAAGGAACACAGCCATAAACAGAAGATACAGTGCATAAGAACAAGCATGCATACAAGCACTTGTAACATGTAACAAATAAAAGACGTGCAAGTAAAAAAAAAAACAAAAAAAAACATGAGTAACATACAATAAAATTAGGTATCTCAGTAAAAGTATATTAACAGCAATGAGCTTCCCTTAAAAGATGATTTTTAAGTAAAGATTTAAACAAATTTAGGCTGTCTGCAGCACGAATATTTTCGAATATTTAAATCAGAAAACACTGATTTAAGCAAATGAATCCTCACTTGTTTATTGTATGCCAGTGTGTGCTATATAATTGCATATTGAGTGTTAAGTGTTTTATGTGTGTGTGCAGACGTGGACGAGTGCCAGGCCATTCCTGGACTGTGTCAGGGAGGAAACTGCATCAACACGGTTGGCTCCTTCGAGTGCAAGTGCCCCGCCGGACACCGATTCAACGAGGTCAGCCAGAAATGTGAAGGTGAGTTCTTTAGACGTAAAAGAGAGTGAAGTGTGATCTCATTTCTTACCTCTGATTCTTTAATGCTGCTGAGATGATCATCAGTCATGAGCTCAATTTCTACTATACATAACTCAAAGCCTTTTTCTTAGTCTGTAGTTCGTCTCTTCATCGCTAATGAGGGGCTTTAAATATTATTTAAAATAACAATAAGTCTTTACTAAACCTTGAAACAAGAAGCTACTGTGAGTCTCAGCAGATTAGACAGATATGAGTCAGTTTCTCCTACGGCTTCTTCTTGCTTAAACCTGCAGTGGAACTAAAAAGCAGTTCACAGTAATACAACTTTTTAATGTATTTAATGATGATTACTTTTTAAATGTGAAATCTTTTTCAGTAAACAGTTTTGAACAGCAAGAAATGAAAAAGGGTCAACATCAAAAGTTTGGGGATCCTGCATGATCAGTACTAAGCAACAATCACCAATAATAATATAGGTTTTTAGCAGTTAAAGCCTTTTAGAGATTGGGTTTTTGCCCTTTCTTTTTTGTAGTATATTTTGAGGTTTATTCACAGATTTGTTTGATGTTTAGACTGAACGACTATGAGGATCATGGCAAAATATTTAGCTTGCTTCTCAGGTGTTCAGAGGTGAATTTTTATCTTCAGCTATTTTTTTTTTACAGATGGTGATGTTTGCTTTTATAATTGGAATTAATTAGATGTTTCGTCAACCAGTAAAATCATTCCTGCATGTGGAAAGCTGTTATTAAATTCTGTACCTTTCTTCTTGTTGTGGACGGAAACAGTATGATAACAGTATATCATAATTGGTCATATTTTGTGCTGATAAGTGCAGGATAGGTCTACTTCTGATGGCTTTCTTCTAATTACATGAAGGTCATATTTGTGCAGATGCCGCTGCACAGTAGAACAGTGCACCACTGCTGCTAATGCTAAACCTTTCTGATGGTCTTCCTAAAGGGAATTATTATTATTTTTTTTTCATTATAATTATGTGACACTGGCAGATGCATTCTAGGGGTTGTAGTTCCAGGCTGGGTTTTGTCAATAGACAGGAACGATCCACAGCAGTCGTGACAGTATTATACTCAATACTCAATACATCGCTTTGTATCTGTATAGAAATTCTTAAAATGATACCCATCCCAAAACCACAACAAGTTTTGGCTAGTTTATGGTTTTAAATGATCAAACCAGGAATCCCATATTGAATATGCATTTGAGGTTTAAGAGTTTAATGCTGCATTATGTTCTTAATGTTAATAGATGTGTAGTTGTGGCTCTAGGCTCTGAGGTTGGAACTGGATGGATAATTGTCATGGTTTCTCCTGCTGGTGACAGATGGAGGTATGTGTAAAAAGCTGCTCAGAGAGAACCACACTGCTGCTTTAATGACTGTATTTGAGCTGAAGAATTGACTGGGATTTTATCTGGCTCAGTTCAGGCCTTAAATTAAGCCCAATTAGAGCCACCGTTGCCTTCTAGTTTATGAAGCGTCTGGGTTTAAACACTTGCCGGCTTGGTGGGCGCCTTGCTATGAAAGGAAGGTAGTGCTGCGTGTGTGTGTGTGTGTGTGTGTGTGTGTATATATATATGTGGTTGTTAATTTAATGCTGCAGAACCAAGAGAACTCTCAGACTTGACTCCGCTGTGCTGAAGAATCTGCTTTAGCACTTTGCCATGCAGCCAAAAGCTACAGGAGAGATTTATCATTTCACTGTATTTTAGTCGCACAGGCTTGGAGCTGAAGAAGAACACTAACCCTTAAGGTGCTGATAAACCCAAAATTCACCTCCCCTGTGAAGAAATCTAGCTTTTTTTCTGCTGGCAAATTGCCATCATAGTTAAACACAATAAAAATATAGAAACATGATTTTATTTTTTATTTTTTTTATTATTAAGTATTTAGTTTGGATAATTTTTATTGGTCCATTCCTCATGACAAGTTATCAGTGCGCCTTATAATCTGGTGCACTTTATGTATAGATTCTACCAGTCAAGTATTAAGGAGCAGTAAAGACACTCCTTTGCTGAAGTACAGCGTTATAAGTGTATATTTTCAGTGATGCATTAAGCATTAAGGCTAGGTGCAGCAGCATAAGCATTAGCATCAGTCACTAATGGGGTTAGGAACTCAGGGTTCCTTAGTGCTATTGAATGGCATTTATATCCCGCTAGCACTGTGGTTAGTGGCTAATGCTAATGCTGCTGCACCCAGCCTTAGTGCTAGAGAAGCTTCACAGAAAACTCATCTTTAAACAAAATATTAGAAATCTAAGCGTACTGTAAATAAATTGAAGCACTTTACTCACCCAAATAAACTGTTTTCAGGAGAGAAATCTGTTTAGATTAATGTCCAGAGCTCGTTTTAACAATAACAGTTGTTTTTTTGCTTATAATCCAGTGTGCCTTATAGTATAATAATAAGGATTTGACCATTTTCACAGTGACACTGATTAAGCCGGAACAGAATGGATTAGGGTTAAGAGATAATGGGGTGCTAATACAGCAGATTGTTAATTGCTAGTTGATGGTTATGGTCCTTTGGTAGGCAGCCTATAGGTTTCTAGTTAGATTTATAGTTAGTCACAGGTAGCTGTTTCTTGTTTTGTTTTCGCAGGGTGTTGATTCTGTTGGTTTTGTGTTCAGTACCCCTCAGATAAATCCAATTTAAAAGAAAATCCATGAGAAAATGTGTAAATTAAAAAAAATCCAGCTCAGTTAGGGCAAGAGATAAGTATGGACAAATAAGCGAGTGGGAAGGATGTCATTTTTGTGGTGCTATTTTGATGCTCTATAAGCCAGCCATCAAACGCACATGTTCATTCAAGGCATGACAGTGTGTGTTAGGTATTGTAAGGATGGGAATATCATGGCTGATAGGACTCAAATAGGCACAGATACAAATATAATGTTTTATTGATGAAAGTGTCAATACGGAGAATAGTCAAAAGATTCAGGGTCAACACCAGTATACAGCAGCAATGGAGAGTAAACGTACCATAAATAAGATTCAGTCAAGAGGTCACACACCAAAAGCAGGAAATATCAGAGGGTAGGCGAATAAAAAAAAACAAACAAGGTAATACATGAAAGCGTAACACAGCAAAAGGATAAACCTATTGTACCTGGAAAACCAACAATATGCAGCAAGGTGTGTGTGGCGTAAGGGTGTATTTATATGGGTGTGGACGGGTGAATTCAATACTCTAGTGATTGACTTCCTGGAGGTGCCATGTGCAGTGACATGTGATTATGTGAGGGAGTGACATCAGTGTGTGGTGCACTCTGGGTAACAGTCTTAAGGCTGGAGTGTGGGAGAGACAGGAGCGCTATCGGTGCGAAATAAACCAATCAGTGTGTCCCTTGCCATTCTCTTTAAGAGCCAGGTGTGCTCTGACTTTTAGCAGATTGCTATTTTAACAGTGCAGCATTTTTGCACTTCTCGGTAGAGGAAACTGAGCTGTTTGTTCCCACTGTGGTCATTTATAGGAATAGCAATGCTATTTTATTCTGCATTATTTTAATTGTTGATGAAAAAGTTGGGTTTGTGCACGGCTGCATGTCCATGTGTGTGTACTGAGTGGGAGGGCGTAATGTGCTGAGCGTTGCCAAGATAGCAATGAACCTCTGATGGTTGAATGTTTCCTAGATTGATTTCAAACTGTGGAGCACCTGGGTTTTTTGGTGCCAAGATAGCAATCTGCCAGAAATGTACTTAAACTCACACCTCACTTCCAGACCACCAAACTTATCAGCATAGAGATATTAACGAGCTCTGTTGCTATTGAAACATTGCAGGTGCTAGGCGTGAAAAAAAAAAGACTGTTGGTGGGGTGTACGATGGCAATGAACAGGGTGCTCTTGGTCTGGGGGGGGGACCCACACAGATGTTCCAAATTAGAAATAAGACACATGAAATATAATAGAATAGACTATAAGCTCTTTAAGAATAAGACAAAACCAACATACCCTGCAGTTTCCAAGTTAATTCAGCTGACCTTTCAGAGTTTTCTTGGTGTTAGCTGGAGAAACAGTCCAACCTTCACCTCCAAGCTGCCAGACACACACACACACACTCTCTCTCTCTCTCTCTCTCCAGCTGGAGTGTGTTTATAAGAACAGAGAGGGCTGCTATTTTTAGTCCTGCACCACTGAATTATAAGTCTCATTACTGAAGCTGTGTGACGTTGAGACCAGTAACGGGCATATAGAGAGCGGCCCGGAGCAACACAGACCAGCAGACCAGCCATAACACACTCACACACACACACACACACACCCTCACCATGAGTCTACTAGATTTAGAGAGGCCCGGAGCTCAGTGACGGTTTCGTCGGTTTTGTCGTTCGCTTCTGCCCAGAAATAATAACATGATTCTCTGAAAGCCTGCAGACTTTCTGTGTGAAAGCCTCTCAGATCGGCCCGGGTTATTTTCATACCAGGTTCCGCAGAGGAACGGCTGCGGTCAGGCCTGTCATGGTTCCTAGTGGCGGGATCAGTATGGCTCTATTATTTTGTCACAGTTAATTTCACATGAGCATGAGCTTAAACCTCAGCAGGCTCGGTCGCTCTATAACCTTAAGCCCAGACCATTATTGTACTGATCTATGGAGTCAGAAGCAGAGTAAAACCTCTAAACATCAATGAATTCATCTGGAATTCATGTGTATAACTGATGATGGTGTGCACAGTAAACATTATTTATTTATTTATTCTCTTTTGAATTGAATTTTATGACAGTTTGTAGGTGACATATGACCCCCTCACTCTAAAAAGAAAAAAATAGCTTGGGCAACAAGACAGCTCGGTACCACATTTTGTCACGTCTGGCACTGATAATGCTCTTACTGCACTCTTCAGTCACCACACTACAGTACCCAGAAAGCACCACACTTGGACTACAATGACACATCCGATCACATGACTCTGCACACAGCCCTACCAGGAAGTAATCTGTGTAATTAGCTTCACCTGTTTCCCTCTGTATTTATACCCCCTCAGTTCGTTCTCTCCCTGCCGAGTATTGTTTGGTTTATCCTGCTCTACAATGCATTTTTCCTTGCTCTGGTTTGATTATCTGTTTTTAACCCATTTTTCCATGGACCTCGATTTTGATTTTTGTCTACCCTTTGTTGCTCTATTTTGCCTGTGTTTTTGACTATGGACTGTTTCATCTTTTTTGGTATGTCATTCCCTGTAGGCTCCTAGGCTCCTATTAGCATTGACCCTTTTCTCTTTGACCACTCTTCGTTTCGCCCCTTGTTTTAGTAAAACTGTAAAAAACTTTAATAAAGTGTCTAGCCCGATCGTTTCACATTTTCTAATTTTTTATTTTTTTTTGTTCTACAAACATTCTCCCAAAACAAAACTAATATTTTTGTCAGGTAAAAAAAAAAAAAGAAGAAAACACGTCTTGGAAAATGATTTACGTTTCATTGACTTGTTTTAATTAATCTGGCCAATTGTCCCACCAATTCACCAATGGATGCACACAAGTAGGGTGAAGACTAACGCAAGCCTCCTCCGATACATGTGAAGTAAGCTGCCGCCTCCTGCTGATGCAGCATTACAGAGTAGCATCACAGCACGTTTGGAAGAAAGCCCAGCGACTCGTTTCTGATACATCAGCTCACAGACGCAGCCTTGTGCTGATCTACATCACCCTAGGAGTGATGAGGGGAAAGAGCGCCATCTACTGTACCCACCCAGAGAGAGCAAGACCAATTGTGCTCTCTCAGGGTTCTGGCAGCCGATGGCAAGCTGGATGATTGGGATTCGAACCAGTGATCTCTTGGTCGTAGTGGCAGCGCGTTTAGACCAATATTTAGACAAATATTACAAATGTAGTCTATTAAACATTACATTACATTACATTGTCCCAAACTAAACAAAGCATTTCGAGGTAAATATATTAATTGAATATTATTGAAATATTAAGGAATATGAAGTTGTCAAGAAACTTAAAGAACACCTGATATGAAGTATAAAGAAAAAGGCACGTTTATTCTTTAAAAGTGAAAAATGTTTTACTAAGCTCTACTGTATGAGGATCAGCTGTTACCTTGACAATAGATACCAATATGGACAAATATATCATATCAAATTAAATATTTTGAACTAGTTCTAGTAGTTCATAGCTCTAAACATGACCTATTGTGTGGAGGTGTGGGGAAACGCATGTAAAACCAACACATATTATATAAGACCAATTGGTACTTTTGGCAGTGTGTGTGCCAAGTCCTGCTCCAAAAAAGTTGTCTGCTTCCGTCAGACTCTGGTCCGTTGATTTACAAATGAAATGATGATCACTGATGATCAGTGATGGTTTGGAGAGACATGTCATCTGCTGGTGTTGATCCACTGTGTTTTATTTATTCTTATTTTTTATGTGTATAAATGTTGTGAAACCGAAAATGACTTATTAAGTATTGTTTGCTCTCTCTCTCTCTCTCTCTCTCTCTCTCTCTCTCTCTCTCTCTCTCTCTCTCTCTCTCTCTCTCTCTCTCTCTCTCTCTTTCTCTCTGTTCTCCTATCTCTTTATATACTAGATATTGACGAGTGCTCGAACATCCCCGGGTTGTGCGGTGCAGGAGAATGCTCCAATACCATTGGCAGCTACTTCTGCAGGTGTCCTGTAGGGTTTGAAACGGCTCTGGATGGATCACGCTGCATCGGTAAGCTTCATGCTGAGTCTTGCTTTTGGTGTCAACCCAAAAACTGGGAATAAAAATAAAGAATACCTTAGTATAACTAACTGAAAAAATGGAGAAACAAGCTGTTTCATTTTAGGTTCACTACAGTTACAACTGAACTTATTTAACAACAATTGGAAATATAGAACTATAAAAAATCAGGTTATTTAATGTCTATGAATTATTCGACCCACTAAACACTAAACTCTTGCAAGAGCATACAAATCTATGATCAAATTGATCAAACCTGATCAAATTAGGTTTCATTAAATGCATCAGTTGTGCATAAAACCTTAGATAAAACCTTTCAAATACCTGGACTGGCTAGGGGTTTGTTGACTCTAACATTTGATTGCATATTAGAAATATATGAAGAGTTTGATTCCAAAACGCGACAAGAGCCAGAATCAGAATGTTATGTGACCACTCTTGAAAAGCCAATATTCAATTTTCATCACTATTGATGGGGATATACAACATACTAGCAGCTGAATGGGTGGAACAATTGGCCTAGCTATAATTGGGAGGAAATTAGAAATAAATCTTACAAAAAACAAATTGCGCTTTCCCATTCAAAATGAATGGTCACCTGTTTCTCTGTCGCCTGTCATTGTGAACTTAGGGTAAGCTATTTAAAATGTAGTATTATATCCATAAAAATAATTTAGAGCAAAATATGTGCTCCCCCAAAGTTTCAGTGATACAGCTCTGGACAAAATGAAGAGAGCACTTCAGTTTCTGAATCGGTTTCTCTGATTTTGTTATTTATAGTAAATATTATTATTATATTATTATTATTTATTTTTGAGTAAAATGAACATTGATGTTTTATTCTATAAGACAACATTTCTCCCAAATTCCAAATAAAATAATAATTTACAGCATTTGTTTGCAAAAAATGAGAAATGGGTGAAATAACAAAAAAATGCAGAGCTTTCAGACCTCAAATAATGCAACAAAAAAAAACAAGTTCATATTCATAAAGTTTCAAGAGTTCAGAAATCACAGTTTTCAGGCATCTCGGCATGTTCTCCTCCACCAGTCTTACACACTGCTTTTGGATAACTTTATGCTGCTTTACTCCTGGTGCAAACATTCAAGCAGTTCAGTTTGGCTTGTGATCATCCATCTTCCTCTTGATTATATTCCAGAGGTTTTCAGTTTGGTAAAATTTGGTGTGTATGTGTGTGAAATGTAGAAGGTAAAGGGACAGAAGCAGATTTTCTGTAAGTACTTTAACAGAAGTGAAGGAATTTACTCCTCCTATATGAACCGGTGTAACTTAGTCCAGGCTCCTCCAGATTACCCCTCTCTGTGTTGTTATTGGACAGCAGGTAGGAAGACCAGGCCATGTGCAGGTCAGCAAGCTCAAGGTTAAACCATCAACTCTGCCTTTATAATCACTCTGTTTCCTCTAATTCTTGACCTGTCTGTAACTCAACACACACACACACACACACACATTAAAACAGCACTGAAACTTTTCCAGAATCCCGTGCTGCAGAATTTAGGTCAGTAGTCGGGCGTTGGTGATTTCCACAACAATGAGCTCTTTTCTATCTATGAGCCGAGTGGGAGAGAGAAGGGGTGGTGGTGAGAAAGGATAGAGAGGAAAGGAGGAAGATAGAGAAATGCAGGGAGAGAGAAAGACTGAGGAAAGTCAAGAGTATATACATTTTAGGGAGGAAATATGACTCATTCTGCTTCTGAAATGCCTTGTTTTTCTTTTTCTATTTCGTTCTTTTTCTGATCTTTTTCTTCTCCCTCTGGTAGAAAGTTCATATTTATAGTCCATATTTATTTAGTGTCACACTTGGGTCATGTTCACAAGGATATTTTGGGGTCTGTTAGAAACACAACTCTTGTGACCATGTATTTTAGTCAGTCATGTTGTTGCTTAGGAACATGGAGGAGAAACTAATACTGTAGTTCCACCCAGCTGATATCATCAAAAACAGAAACTTCCTCAAAACTTCCGTAAGAAGTGCTCCCCTCCCACAGTGGTGTTTAATGACATCACATTTGGTTTGTATTTGGTTTGTAAGAGCTGCATCGTTGCTAGGTTACCTGTATGTGGCGGAGTAGTACATGGAGAGCTTCGGTTACAGTGCATTACTGGCCGATAATGTCAGTCATAAAACACCTCTCATTCAATCACATTGCAGGGTTGGAAATAACTGTGGTATAATATTACAATATTTCTGAGTATTTTCTGCTATACAATTTTAGACAATATGACAAAACACATGTCTAACTTATTAAGACTCTGATTTTGTATGAATTCCCAAAATAGAGTGACAAAGTAAATAGTGAAATGTTACTGAAAATCTACCATAATACTAAAGTGCAGAATATTTAGTCAAAATATTGTTAAATCTTCAGTAAATAACAAATAGAAAAACAAACAAATATGAAATAGACTGCTTTTATGACAAAATACCCATATTATCACAATATGTTTTTTTATCATTTCAAACATTCTAAAGAACAATGGCTAAAGGTATCAGGGCAACAAAAAATAATTAGTAGATAATATTAGATAATTTTACATGAAAAAAAAAACTGAATGCACCGTCGGCCGCAGAGTAGGCCAGCGATCTAAATCGCTGCCACTCTGATTGGGAGATCACTGGTTTGACTCCCGGTCATGCAGCTTGCTGTCAGCTGCCAGAGCATTAAGAGAGCACAATTGGCCTTGCTCTCTCTGGGTGGGTAGATGGCGCTCTTTCCCCTCATCACTCCTAGGGTGATCTTGATCAGTACAAGGCTGCGTCTGTGAGCTGATTTATCAGAACCGAGTCGCTGCGCTTTCCTCCAAATGCATTGTGATGCTACTTAGTAATGCTGCATCAGCAACAGTTTGAAAAGAGGCGGAGTCTGGCTTCACATGTATCGGAGGAGGTATGTGCTATGTATGTCTTCACCCTCCCGGTGTTGAAGTATCACTAGTGATTCGGGGGATATACAGCTTAATTGGGCAAAATAAGGATTAGCAGGACTAGATCAACATGCAAACATCTCTCATCTTCATCAGGATTTCTCTCTCGCTCTCTTTATCTCTCTCTTTCTTTTTCTCAGCCTTCTCTGAGAGTTTGATGACCCTGTAGAGGGAACGCTGACTTTCCGGCCAAGAGCTTCTTTCAAACATGCAACCAGACCACCCCCTCAATCTTCTCCTCTTTTTCCTCTCCTTCAGTCTCTCTCTCTCTCTCTCTCCCTCCCTCTCTTTTTCTCAGAGCTAAAGTGGGTCAGGGATCTTCAGCTGATGTTGTCTGGCTGCTTCAAGAGGATGTTTGTGTGGAAGGAATGTGTGCTATGAACTTAGACTCTGCTAAATTTTAAACGCCTCTCTCTCTCTCTCGCTCTCTCTCTCTGTCTGTCTCTCTCTCTCTCTGTAACTCTCTCTGTCTGTCTCTCTTCCTACACTTGAATTCAGGATGGTCTGCATATTACTGAGCAGTCTGGCTGGAAGAGTGAAATAATAGTGTGTGTTTAGTTGGCAGCTCTGCTGTAATATGAGATGTGACTGTGTGTGTTAATGTGTTCTCCCGCTCTGTGTAGATGCCCGTTCTGGATTTTGCTATGACGACATCATAAACGGGCGCTGTGCAAACCTGAACGCCCAGCCCATGACCAAAAACCAGTGCTGCTGCAACGTCGGTCGCTGCTGGGCCGGGTCCACCATACCTGAGATGTGCCCCATTCGTGGAACAGGTACAGTTTTAACAGTGTTAGTTGTAGGTGCACAAATACCTGATTCTGTTTTTCCCAAACACCATTCAATCATTACTATGTTACTATGGCATGATACACGGATTAAGCAGACATGAGTGGATCAGGCACAGCAGTGCTGCTGGAGTTTTTAATCACCTCAGAGTCATTGCTGGACTAAGACAAGGGCTCTATTGTACAGCCTGTTTAAAACATGACGGCGGGATGCTTATTGCTGTCTTACACCCCGCCAACAGTCTATTTTCATACCATGCGCCTGTGTTGTTTAAAAGTGAACTCCGGTGTAAAATGTTGTAGTACTTTTGTTGTAGTAAAACATGATTAAAAAGTACTTAACTTGGTTGAATTGCACACCTCCGTTGTCCAACAGCGTTCTGAGATACAATAATTTTGTGTTTTTTGCCCAGCACTCTTTACAACAGCCGCTTCGGGGCATATTTTGCCCCAATAAATCGTATTTTCCACCGTTATCCAGCTCAAAGAAGCTCTACACCTCCTTGCTAGAATCTGGAGGGCCCTGACATTTAAAACGAGGCGTTAATAACTTAAAAAGTGCACAAGAAGCTTATTAAAAACACTGGTTACATCCCATAGTGTAGGTAAATCTCTGTGTGCCGCCTTCATTGTACTGATAATGTCATAGACATATATATACATAGACTCCGCATAACCTGCCTTCTGGCGTAGCAGCCAACTTTTAGTAAAGTTTCTCCAGCACTAAGGCTGGAGCAGTGTTAGCATTAGCTGTTAACAGCAGCGCTAGCTCTTTTACCGTTAAGACAAACCACTCGCTGATAGGGCCTTGTCTTACCAGAACACTCAGGGTTTCTCAGTGTAGCGCTGTCGGGCAGCATTTACTAGTCACTAGCGCTGGTGCTAACTGCAGCTAGCGCTGGTGCTAACTGCAGCTAGCGCAGCTGCTAACTGCACTGTTGAAAATATTGGAAATCTAAGCTTACAATCTAACTCTAAATAATCGAAAGCGCTTAACTTAACCAAATACATTTTTCAGGAGAGAAATCTGGGTAGATTAACAACATGGCAACTATTGGCACTTAAAAATGCACCTTTTAATCTGGTTTGCCATATGTATTAAAATCAACCAGAAAATCGACGTTCATTGATAGTGCGACTTATAATATGGTGTATGTCTTTAAAATATAGTAATTTTTAACTGAATATTTACATGACCTACTGTTTAATTTCCAGGTTAGCATCGCCTGCAGCTCTGTTTATTATTACTATAGTTATTATATATTACAGTTTTATTATAATAAAATTTTAAAAGTGATCATGGATAACATATTACAGTGATTTAATACATTTTCTAATTTCACGATTTGTATGGTTATGGATGTACTGATTTTTCTGAATGTGTGTGTCTGCTTGTGCTTTGCTCTCCAGAGGAGTATCAGACACTGTGTGTGCCGAGCTCTGGCGTTCCTGGTCCATATGTTCCTGGTCCATATGTTCCTGGAGGTGGTATTCCACAGATCCCTTCCATTATCCCTCTACAACCTATAATCCCTCAAGGCCCTCTGGGACCACAACGACCGGACATAATTCCACCACCACCACCCAGAAATGGTATTCCGCGTTTGCTCCACCATCCATGTCAGAGTACTTTGGATATTTGGAATTTTTGATTCAGTTTAAGATTATGTCTTTATTAAACATTATACAGTGGTGTAAAAAAGTATTTGCCCCCCACAGATTTCTTTTAGATTTTTTTTGTCAAAACAAACTTTAATATCAGACAAAGACAACATGAGTAAATATTAAAAAAATACTTTTTAAATGATCATTTTATTTATTAAAGAACAAAAAATATATATATCCAAACCAACTTGGTCCTGTGTAAAAAAGTATTTGCCCCTTAAATCTAATAACTTGGTTGTTTCATTATTGTCGGCAACAGCTGTAATCAAGCTTTACTGTAACTGATAACGAGTCTTTAACATCTCTGTGGAGGAATTTTGTTCCACTATTCTTTACAGAATTGTTTTAATTCAGATACATTGGAGGAATTTCCAGCATAAACACCCTGTTTAAGATCATCCACAGCATCTCAATCAGACTTTAACTAGACCCTCCAAAACCTTCATTTAGTTTTGTATTTTAAGTCATTCAGAGGTGAACTTGTTTGTGTGTTTTGGGTCATTGTCCTGCTGCAGAACCCAAGTACACCTGAGCTTGAGGTCACGAACAGATGGACGGATATTCTCCTTCAGGATTGTCTGTTAAACAACAGAATTCCTGCTTCCATCTGTTACAGCAAGTTATCCAGCAGCTCCAGACCATCACACTAATCACACTACCACCACCATGTTTTACTACGTTCAGTATGATGATCTTTTTCTGAAATTGTGTTTATAGTTTTACACCAGATGTTACAAAACACACACCTTTCAAAAAGTTCCACTTTTGTCTCATCAGTCTAAAGAATATTAACCCAAAGTTCTGTGGATCATCAAGATGTTAGTTGGTAAATGTGAGACGGGTGGTTGTGTTGTTTTTGGTCAGCAGTGTTTTTTATCTTGAAACTCTCTCATAAAGACCCTTTTTACCCAGCCTCTGTATTTATTTATTTATTTATTTATTATTGAATCATTAACACTAATCTTAACTGAGGCCTTAGTGAGATCTGCAATTCTTTAATAAATGTTGTTCTGGGTTTTTTTGGGATCTCCTGGATGAGTTGTTCATGCTCTTTTGGAGTAATTTCAGTTGGCCGGCTACTCTTGGAAATGTTCACTAGTGTTCCATATATTCTCTATTGGTGAATAATAGCTTTCACTGTGGTTCTCTGGAGTCCCAAAGCTTTAAAATGATTTTTAATCCTTGTCCAGACTGATAGATGATCAATTACTTTGTTTTCTCATCTGTTTTTGAATTTCTTTAGATTGTGGCATAATGTGTTGCTTTATTGAGATCTTTTATCTGCTTCATGTTGTCAGACATATTTTATTATTTTTTTTAATATTATTTTTCTTAATTCTACAGGTCTGGTAGTAATCAGGTCTAGTTGTGGTTAGTAGTGAAATTGGGGACTCAGCTTTTTAAAAAATGGGATTAATCACAGTTAATTCATGAGGGGGCAAACACTTTTTTTTTTTTACAAAGAGCTAAATTGGTTTGGATAGTTTTTATTTCCTTAATAAATGAAATTATCATTCATAAAATGTATTTTATACAGTATTTGCTCTGGATTTTTTTGTTTGATATCTGAAAAATGTAAGTATGACAAAAAGGGCTTTTTCACATCACTGTATGTAAACATAAACTTTTCTATGTAAGTGTGAACATAAAGAAAAATACAATAATATTTATATTGTATAATAAAAGTACAGTAACAGTGTCAGCGATGGATAAATAGATAATAGAATTTCCCCTCGGGGATCAATAAAGTATCTATCTAAGAATGTCGGTGTACAGTATGTCAATGAAATCTTTCAAAGACAAACTATACCTTTATGTGTGTCAGGAATTCTCACTCAGAACATTACCCGTACAAATCTCTGCGATGCCGTGAGAAACCTGTGTCTGAATGGCCGCTGCATACCGACCCCCGGCAGTTACCGATGCGAGTGTAACATGGGCTACCAGCTGGACATTCGCGGGCACTGTATCGGTCAGTACATGCAAAAACTCCACTTTGCCTGGTTGTAAAATCTTTATATTCATATGAACTGTGTATATTAAAACACTATTGTGTGTTTGTGTGTGTGTTAAAGATGATGACGAGTGTGAGCGTAATCCGTGTGCGCATGGTCAGTGCATGAACACAGCTGGGTCCTACTACTGTCAGTGTCCAGCTGGGTTCCAGACCACAGCGACTAGAACTGAATGCAAAGGTAAGAAAAACACACATTTACACCCCCTCTTTCACACGAGTGCAGAAAAACATAATTAGTGGCACCTCTATTCAGATGTCACACATGCAAACCATATATTTTTGTACATTTTATTAAACAACGATTGCAATAGATTTAATATATTATACCCCCTCAAACTGTTAAATTCTTTGAGAAAACAAAGATTTGCTGTATATTCTATATTGCAGTGTGATTTCTGTCTATTGACTCATAGAAAATTGACCAAAAATGTTATTTAACAGTGCTGTTAAGTTATATATATCAATAAAACTATCTTATACTTTTATAACTATATCAATACTTAAATGTCTTATTACATCATTTTTAAATTCATTTTAAAATGTCTAATCGTGGTCTCTGGTATGAATTAATGCCATGTGAGCTGTTTTTTCCAGGTGTTTCTGCTTAGCCCTGCTTTAGATCACTGAATAAGAGGTCTCTAAAGATAGAGAGGGTTATGGTCTCTTGCTCATGAATATTCATACATGCAAATACTGTATAACACTTCTGATTGGCTAACAGCACTGCAGCAGAGAACACCTACACAAACAATTTTACAGCTCTAAAACTCAAAGGGACAAAATGTTTTCAAAATGAGATACAGCCTTAATTATAAAGATATAGCACCGAGTGTTGGGTAATGTTAACCCTTAAACTTTGACCGGTGTTCTGTCAAGTTGTGCTGTCTTGTCAAACCGTGCTTCCCTAGTGTATATTTAAGGTTTCTGTAAAATGCAGAATCAACTGCAGATCCGATTTAACCCTATAGTTACTTGCAGAAGATAGCTAATGCTAACTAGCACTATAAAAAAAGCTGTTAGCCTCTCCTTAGCTAGCTAGCTCCTTCTGCTGTAGTACAGGTTCATCTTCGCCTGTGGGTGAGGCTGTGAAGTCACTGGTTGACGTAGACACCCTAACATCTCTCTGATCAACTTGTATTTCTGAGGATTTTCTTTTACTAGCTACTGCAGACAGTGGGGGCTGAAGAACAGTTTCATGTGCAGCATTAACATTCAACTCAGAGACCTATAATATTTCACAAAGAACAAGAAAAATTGGATTTTAGTGGAATGAGACCTTTATGTAAATTAAAAGTAAAAATGGTTGATTTGAACAACTTATTCAGAGTATTTTATTAATTAAAAAGTCTGAAAAACAGACAAACATCATCTTTGTTTTCTATGTAGATCTGGATGAGTGTGTGGCTAACGGTCGCATCTGCAATAACGGACGCTGTGTGAACACTGAGGGCAGTTTTCACTGTGTGTGTAATTCTGGCTTTGAGATCTCACCTGATGGAAAGAACTGCCAAGGTAGGATGAATATGATTCAATCACATTTTATTTATTACTGTATTTAACAATAACTACATGAAGTTACTTTCTAAAGGCTCCACCCATCTAAATTCTGTACACACTTTAGTGGGGTTGGGGTTGTTAATATCGCATCTAATGGGAAACTGTGGCTCATACCTCAGTTTATATCACAATAACTACATTTAGAGTGTTATTAATACAACAGTGATATGAAAAAAAACATTTGGGCACCCCTGATGATTTTCACGATTTTCCTTTATAAATCATTGGTTGTTTAGATCAGCAATTTCAGTTAAATATATCATATAGCAGATGAACACAGTGATATTTGAGAAGTGAATTTATAGGATTTACAGAAAGTGTGCAATAATTCTTTAAACTAAACTAGGCAGGTGCATAAATAGCAGCCTCTAAACTCTTCCTACAGCTTCCAATGAGAGTCTGGTTGAAGCTTCTGGTTGAAGGTATTTTGGATCGTTCTTCTTTATAAATCATCTCCAGTTCAGTCAGGTTTGATTCGGGTTTCTGATCATGAACAGCAGCTTTAAATCACACCACAGATTTATAATAATATTCAGGTCTGAGGGACTGAGATGATCTGAGATGATCATTCCAGAACGTTGTACTTGTTCCTCTGCATTATTTAATGCTTTAGTAGATTTAGAGCAGAGTTTAGTGTTTAGTGTTTAGGGTCGTTGTCTTGTTGCAGTATCCAGCCCCGGCACAGCTTTAACTTCAACTTTCTCACTGATTCTTCAACATTGTTCTGAAGAATCTGCTGATATTGACTGGAATCCATGAGACCCTCAACTTTAACAAGATTCCCAGTACCTGCACTGATCACACAGCCCCACAGCATGATGAACCACCACCAGATTTTACTGTGGGGAGCAGTACAGTGTTTAAAGTGTTTGTGTTGGAATGCTGTGTTCTTTTTCCTCCATGCATAAATATCCGCCCTCCAAATAACTCTAATAATTTTAGATTCATCAGTCCACAGAACCTTATTCCAAATATCCAAAGCTGTCTTGTCTAAATGTGCTTCAGCTTTAGCTTTACCTCAAGAGACTCTGTTTGTGGCGTGTGCTCAGAAAAGGCTTCTTCTGCATTAATTTCTCTCCCATACAGCCTCTCCTTGTGTAAAGTGAGCTGAATAGTGAATAGTGAATGATGCACAGTGACTCCATCTGCAGTAAGATGATGATGTAGGTGTTTGGAGCTGGTCTGGAGGTCTGTGGTTTCACTATGACTGATCTCTCCATCCTTCTCCTCTGATTATCTGAGATTTTTCTTGTTGTGTCACTTCAGGTCTTAACTAGAACTGTGTCTGTGGTTCTTCCAGTTCCTCACTCTGTTCCTCACAGTGGAAACTGCAGCTGAAATCTCTGAGATTATTCAGCTTTTTATATCCTTCCTCTGAACCATGATGTTGAACAATCTTTGTTTTCAGGTCGTTTGAGAGTTTAAGTGTTATGAGTTTCTCATGTTGAAGAGAAAAACTTGCCATTGGCTCCTTAACCCTTTCTTTCTGATCATTTTATTCTCCTATGTATGTAGGTGAAGGATCAATGAGCTAACCAAACACATGTTGTGTCCCAATAATTAGTGTTAAAGGTGTTTAAATCAATAAAATGATAAGGGAGTCCAAATGTATGCACCTGCCTAATTTACACACTTTCTGTAAATCCTATAAACTTCGTTTCACTTCTCAAATATCACTGTGTTCATCTGCTGTATGATATATTTAACTGAAATTGGTGATCTGAAGAAACAATGATTTATAAAGGGAAATCATGAATAATATCAGGGGTGCCCAAACTTTTTTAATATCACTGTATTATGTAAGTAAATGTAGGTTAAAAAAAAAAAACGTTTAAACGTTTACTTATTTCATACTTTTTTGTGTGTGGATGTGTTTGTGTCTGTATGGTAGATATGGACGAGTGTCAGATTAGGAACATGTGTTTGAATGGGATGTGCATCAACGATGACGGCAGCTTCAAATGCATCTGCAAATCTGGGTATCTGTTGGATGGCACTGGACGTTACTGCATAGGTATGGGTCATATATATAAATATATATATATATATATATATATATACGTACACACACACACACACACACTGCTCTCTGAGGAGCTGAGTTTTTGTGGTTAATGTATTCTCTCATTAATGATTTGTATAGTCTAGTGAGGAGCTTGGCCTTGCCGCTGTCTAAGTCAGAGGAAACCAACCCTTACACACACACACACAGACACGCCAGCACACACATACTTTATATACACAGCCCACTACTTCCAGACATAACACAAACACACACACAGATTGTTTGGGTTAGAAATAAAAGTGATACACTCTGCTTTCTAGTGTGGATCTGTATGGATCAGTTTGACGTAAAAGTTAAAGGATATTACAGTTAATAGTAAAGTACATAAACTGCCGGGCCAAAACAATTGGTCACACACTGCCTTTATCTTTTATTGCAGCAAGCATTCACAGTGGTGTTGTTTTGATAAGCTTCTGCAATCTCACAAGATTTATTTCAATCCAGTGTTGCTGCATTAATTTATAAATTTCACACCAAGATCTTGCAGCAGCATTGATGATGGTAGAGTCTGACCACTGCACAAAGCAGCTCTTCTCCATCCAGCACATCCCAAAGATTCTCAATGAGGTTAAGATCTGGACTCTGTGGTGAACTCTCTCTCAATCCATGTGTGAAAATGATGATCTCATGCTCCCTGAACCCTGAATCACTCTTTCACAATTCCAGACCCATGAATCCTGACACTGTCTTATCTTGGAATATGGCCGTGTTTATCAGGAAAGAACAAATCCATTGATCCAGGAATAACCTGGTCTATATTCAGTATATTCAGGTAGTCAGCTGACCTCATTCTTTCAGCACATACTGTTGCTGAACCTAAACCTGCAGATCAACTGCAGCATAAACCAACCCCACATCATTTACTTACTTAAAGATAAGTAACAGCACTGTTTTAGGGATATACTGTAGTAGAAACAAATACAGTATATTATACTCAGTAGAAGCAAAAAAAATGTGTAAACGTTTGCCTATTTTGTAGTTAGTTAGTTACTTAATTAGTTCCAACCTCATAATCTGATTGGTTGAGGGGTGTTCTAACCTAAGACCTTCTCACACTAAACCTGTATCACTCCGCGATCGTGTTGCAGAATATCTGCATGTACACACATAAGATCTTTTTGTATCATCACCTCCAGCAGCAGCATTAGCTTAGCACAGGCTAGCGCCCAGCCAAGGCACGCTAGCCTGCAGCGCTGGCTTGTCTTTTGTAAAAACAAAAAAATAAAGAAAATCCATCAGTCAGCTCAGCTGCACTCTTATAGCCAGAACAGTAACCAGCCAGTGCTAAGCTAAGGGAAGTTACGCTAATCTAACCACAGTCCTGCAGGCGCAGCTAGCCTACCTGCTAGCTAACCAACCAACAAACAGAGGCAGAAATGCTCACAAATGCACAGCTTTAATGTGAAGATGACGCCGCAGAGCATGAGAGGAGAGTTTCAATGTCATTATAAGCAGTGATGGTATAGTTACTTTGAAAAAGTAATCAAATTACTGATTACTCCTTTAAAAAGTAACGTAGTTACTTTATAGATTAATTGATTTTAAAAAGTAACTAAGTTACTTTACAAGTTACTTTATTAGTTACTTTCAGCAGCTGCAGACACCACCTCCCGCCGCCTTAACATAAACATTATAACCAGTTTTACCAATACTCCCTTTATTGGAAAATGCATTTTTAACAGCAACAGTCTATCTCTAGACATTTAAAGTTGAACTATTATTTTATCAAAATAAAAGACCATTTCTCTTTAATTAACTAAACATATATATATTTTTTTAATAAAAAATAAAATATGGTCTTTCTTCATTTCACTTAACATAAATACTTGTTTTTATAAAAAAACATATAAAATAAAAAGGCGGCACGGTGGCGCAGTGGGTAGCACTTCCGCCTCACAGCAAGACGGCCTGGGTTCGATTCCCGGCTGGGGCGACCCGGGTCTTTCTGTGTGGAGTTTGCACGTTCTCCCCGTGTCTGCGTGGGTTTCCTCCGGGTGCTCCGGTTTCCTCCCACTGTCCAAAGACGGCACGTTAGGCTGATTGGATGTCAGATACAAATTGCCCCATAGGTGTGAGTGTGTGAGTGCATGTGTCTGTGTGTCTGTCTGCCCTGCGATGGATTGGCAGCCTGTCCAGGGTGTATCCTGCCTTCTGCCCGATGCCGGCTGGGATAGGCTCCAGCACCCCCTGCGACCCTTAATGGATAAAGCGGTTGATAATGACTTGACTTGATATAAAATAAAGAAAGTCTTTCTTGACCTGACATATTTAACACTGTAAAACTGAACATTGAACCTGTTGAACATTGAACCTGGAGTGGTTTTATAAAACAGAACCGTGTATATGGTCTAGACCAGGGTCACATATATGCGGACTGCGGTCCGGGTCCGAACCCAGACGTTGTCCAATGCGGACCCAAACCAGTAAACTACTGAAAAGGATTTAACTTTGACAGCGTTCATTTTCTTGTCTAAACGGTATACACGCTCTGCGGCACAGGAAACTTGCAGACCAATCACGTGTGGTGTAAAATCTAAGTAACTAAGTAACGCATTACTGACATCACTGATTATAAGGTCCTAATGTTTACCAACCCGCTTAATTCCCAATTTTGATTTAAAGCTAACGTTCGTGTTGTTAGCCTGTATAAACCATATGCCGTTTTGTTCTGTTACAGTTCAGTTGTTTTGAAGCTACTTTTTGGTGTAAGGCACAGTCCGTATTAAAGTATATTCATTATCGATTTCTTGAGGTTCTTTGATTTATTTTCTTAATTTATTCTGTAAAAAAACTGTTGAATGAAAGCAAAAGAACACTCAAGGTTGTGAGTTCTATTGTCTTTGATGATATACAGCACTCGCCTTCACAGCCGTGATGTTTTTCGCGATAACACGCTCACTCTTGTGTTCTTTTGTTTAAGTAACTTACCAAGACTCTGATCTTGTATAAAAGATGTAAGGAGAAAAGACTAGAGATCATACAAAGAATGGAAAAAAATGGAAATACAAAATACAATACAAATACAAAAAGTGGTAATCAGGATTGTTTATTTTACAGAGCTTTTTATATTGAGTTTAAACTGTATAAATCTATAAGAATGTCTATTATTTCTGACATGATTAATGTGTGTGTGTGTGATATAGATGTGGATGAGTGTGAGACCCCAGGGATTTGTTTGAATGGATGGTGTGTTAACACAGAAGGCTCCTTCAGGTGTGAGTGTGTGGCGGGACTTGCTGTCGGACTGGATGGACGGACATGTGTAGGTGAGTCTCTCTCTCACACACACACACACACACACACACCTATTTAATGGACTATTGATCATGCAATATCCTGGTCTCTATTGCTTCTGTCACTAAAGAAAGTTACACTTATTAAAGCAAGATAAACTCTTTTTAATGTAATATTTATTTTTAGTAGGAACAATGAAAAAGCAGGCGTTCAATTTCAGGGTAAGAAGGTAAAGGCAAAGGTGTGAAAAGTATTCACATTCATTACTCTGTAGGTAGAAGTATAGATACTAGGGTGTAAAATACTTTAAAATAGTAGAAGTTGAAAAATCAACCTCAAGCTTTTTACTCTTTAAGTAAAAGAGTAAAAGTACTGCTTTCAAACCTACTTAAAGTATAAAAGTAAAAGTAATAAAAGGGGGAAAATGCCATTAAGAACAAAAGCTTAGACCACCCCAAAACACATTCTTCTAAAAGCCATAATGTCTATAATGTTCTATTATTAAAATGTTAATGTTGATAATATAATTTGGGATGCACTAGGCTGTTCCCTGTTTCAGCTGCATATATGCTGATTGTAAATGAATTGCTGGAGTGTGATGGGTTGTATAAACCAATAGGGAGTCGGGATGGTGTATGTTTATACTTCTCTACATCCAATCACAATCAGACTCACTCTATCTGGATGGAGAGATTTATCTGGATGGGGGTTTTATTGAAGGATGAGAAGCCGGAATGAAAACGAGCTGAAATGAAATAGGAGTAATGAGGCTGTTTTTATTAAAATGTAAGGAGCAGCCCTGAGAACACATGAGAGGAATCTGCTCAACCTTTGTTTATTACATGCGAAACGTCTTATTGCCAGACACTGGAAAAGTGTCAATTGCCCCTCTCTGAACATGTGGATTAACGAACTTTTTTCCTGCTTAGCGACTGAAAGACTTACGTATACGATTAAACAAAAAAGTCATATTTTTCATAACATTTGGGACTCATTTATTATTTTTCTAGAAACAAGACCTGATCTACTAACTCCTAGAATTTAACATACACCAAATAAGATTGTGCCTTATACTTTGTTGTAATTTAATTCATTATTTACATGTTTACTTTTACTGATGTCATGCAGATGGGATGTGCTTACTGTTTTTTCATGCTTAATATTATTTAATCATTTATTTTCTTTGATTTCATATCATTTTTAAGTATCATTGTTTTTCTGTTTTCTTGTAAGTGATGGCTCCATGTTTGGGGGTGGGTACAGGGAGGGGAGTTGTTTAAAGACTAAAAGATTTGAAAGATGTAAAAGAGAAAAAAACATGTTAAATGAATGTTGTACCAAGTTCAAAAATAATAAAAAATATGCATTAAAAAAAATGTAAGGAGTAGAAAGTTCAGATAATTGTGTGAAAATGTAAGAAGTAGAAGTAAAAAGTTGTATAAAAATAAATAATTACTCCAGTAAAGTATAGATAACCAACATTTCTACTTAAGTAAGGTAACAAACTATTTATACTTTATTATACTTTATTATTATTTTCTCTACAGTTTTAAATCATGGTTCAAAAAGATCAGTGGTAGAAAGAAGGATGAATTCTATTACATATCAGCAAGATCTAAAAACAAACCTTACACTGTCTGTAACAAAATCTGGAGATAAACAGTAAGAGGTTCCTGCAGCAGGAAAATGATCCTAAACACACTTTAGAATTTAAAAATGGACTAATTTACGAGGCCTGAGCTTATCAATAAATATAGGATAGACACAGAACTCACAGAACTTGAGTCCATTTACAGGAAAAAAATGGGTGAAATGCAAGAATTGAAAAACTGGCTTTATCTGGCTTTTAATAAAGTACTTTCAAGCTGAAATACTTACCAAAAGCTTGTTTTGACAGAGTATTATTATGGGTAAAAACATTGTAAATTAGAGCTTTCTCAATAACGAGGAATCCTATGTCCAGTCTCCTAAGGCTACATTTGCCTACGAATGCTGTAAATGTTAGTTTGGGATGTTGGTGTGTTGATGTCTGCTGTGTTTATATTGTACCTGTCTCTCTGTTCTCTCTGTTCTCAGATACGCACATGCGCAGTACGTGTTACGGAGGCTATAAGCGAGGGCAGTGCATTCAGCCATTTTTTGGGGCCGTGACGAAGTCTGAGTGCTGCTGCGCAAAAGTAGAATACGCCTTCGGGGAACCGTGCCAACCGTGCCCACCAGAGACATCAGGTATTTCACACTGTAATAAAGTGTAATAAAGCAGGAATTGTGTTTGTATTAATGTGTGGATTAATGCCTTAGTTACATGTTGTGGTCGTTGTGTCTCAAAGACCAGTATTTGTGTGTAAAAAAAGTCTGGTCTTTTTGTAGTGCTTAATTCCTGATTGAAGTGCTAACAATTAACCAATGAGGAATTTGGTCAGGTGACACATACAGCTCTGGAAAAAAATGAGATCACTTAAAAATGATGAGTTTCTTTGACCAATTTTACCAAATTAAAAACCTCTGGAATATAATTAAGAGGAAGATGGATGATCACAAACCATCAAACCAAACTGAACTGCTTGAATTTTTGCACCAGGAGTAAAGCAGCATAAAGTTATCCAAAAGCAGTGTGTAAGACTGGTGGAGGAGGAGAACATGATGCCAAGATGCATGAGAACTGTGATTAAAAACCAGGGTTATTCCACCAAATATTGATTTCTGAAAACTTGTTTTATTTGCATTATTTGAGGTCTGAAAGCTCTGCATCTTTTTTGTTATTTCAGTCATTTCTCATTTTCTGTAGATAAATGATCTAAATTACAATATTTTTATTTGGAATTTAGGAGACATGTTGTCTGTAGTTTATAGAATAAAATACAATGTTAATTTTACCCAAACATAAACCTATAAATAGCAAAATCACACAAACTGATTCAGAAACAGAAGTGCTCTCTTAATTTTTTTCTAGAGTTGTATATGGACCTGTTATCTCATGTTGTGTCATTTAGAATGTCAGAGTTCTGATAAGGAAACATTTTTATGTCTTTATATCAGAGTGTTGTGTTTTATGCAGGGAATCAAGTTCACTGTGTTTCTATCCATCTTATTTTTCGTCTGTTTCCTAAGAAGCACATGGAAACAAGTGCTGTTTTCCTTGTTTCCGCCCCTGTCTCCAGTGCTCCCACATTTGTTGTTCCGCCTCCTCGTTACCTGTCCCCAGGTGTTTCCTGTTGTCTGTCCCCTTCTGTGTATATATAGCCCTTTGTTTTCAGTGTTTCCTTGTCGGTTCTTGTGTGTGTTTAACATCAGTCAGTTTGCGTGTTTCCTTGTTTTTTTCAGTCTTGGTGTACTTGGTGTTTCCCTGTTGTCTATTTTTAGTTTTGCTTTTTATTGTTACTTTATTTGTTTTTCTTTGTTTACTACTAAATATTACTCGCAATTGCGTCCACCTCTACGTGTCGTTTGCTGCAACCCTGACAACTGTAAAATGTGTAAAGCAGAAAATGTGTTAAGAGTTTTGGAGACTTGAGAAGAGGTTATGCTCTCTTAGCACTTTTTCACCAAAAGTTCTGTTCGGGTTTATAAGTGTCGTGGTGCTTTTCAGTGAACCAGCCTGACTTTCCACCAGTTTTAATGGAACCATCAAAACGTCACATCGTACGTCTTCAACAGAGGACGCTGCACAGTGGCAGTGCTCCTGTACAAACAGACACGCCCACAGATATCGTCACGGTTCACGCTGAAGAGCCTAGTATTTTTCTGTTCCCAATCCTGGTTCTGGAACCTCTACTTTTGTTGGTGGAAACACGGCGAACTGGTTTAAAATTAGGTTCGCGAACCAGAACGGTGCAGGTTTCATGTTGGCGGAAAAGCGCTGTCTGTTTTTGCCAGTTTAAGTAATTTTCCTACACATGTCATTTTAGTGTGTTAGCAGTTGGAAAATGTGTCAGTGTAGGTTTGTGTGTTTGATGCAAATAGTGTATTAATGTGTGTTTGTGTTGCAGCTGAGTTTGCAGCTCTGTGTCCAGGTGGAATTGGCAGCACCACTGATTCCAAAGGTAAGAAAACTGATGCATGAGCAAACACACTTCTCTCTCTCTCTCTCTCTCTCTCTCTCTCTCTCTCTCTTTCTCTCTCTCTCTCTCTCTTCTAAAGGGTGACCTCCTTTTAGAGCTTAGATTCTCTGCCCGAACCCGAATCGAGATTTCCCACCTCGGGCTCCAGAAAATAGTCAGAGATGTAGGCATCTGTTTTTTAATTCTATTTTTATTTTTAAATAAAGCTCTGGTGTGATAATCACAATGTTGCTAAGTAACCAATTATTATTGTTTACGAAAACGAACCAAATAACGAAAACTGAAAGTGAAAAAATATTTGTCTGAGTCTAATAAAAATGATAATTAAAAGAAAAAACGTTACTAACTGGAACTGTATTTTGTGTTTATAAAACTAACTAAAACGAACTGAAATTACTAATAGAATACCCTCATTTTCGTGTTTAATTTATTTATAAGTGCTGTTTTCACTCCCGGAGTTCTGCAGCGGGGGGTGTTGTGCCGATTCTGTTTGCGAAGCGGAGTAGGATTCAGCAGAGGTTCGGATTTGGCACAACAGCGGCAGCACGCGGCACCTCCTGCTCCGTGGCGCTAGTTCTTGTGTAAAGCGCTCCTGCTAGCCACAAAATACGACAGAAAACACTAAAAAAAACTTCAGAATTATGTATGGGATTAGAATATGAGCGCGAGGAGATAAAAGAGAAACAGGAGATACAGTGTGTGAGAACTTTTACCTGTGAGTAGCTCATACACCAGAACACACATCTCTCTCTCTCTCTCTCTCTCTCTCTCTCTTTCTCTCGTTTTTGTTTCTTAGACTGATCTCTCTGATGAGATGTGTAAAAACTTATAAAAATAGCAAGCCCACTCTAAAACGAATTAAAACTTACTGAACTGTAGGAGAAAAAAAACAAACAAAATAAAATGTTATATATATATATAAATATATATATATATAAATATATATATAATTATATATAACGAAAAATGTTATAATCACGTAGCTCTGGGCGCACGTGAACGCCTCCGCATTTGTCTTGCAGCACTGTGTGTAGCTGTTCTTAAAAATCATTTATTTATTTATTTATTTATTTATTTTTTATTTTCCCCCATTTTCTCCCAATTTTGGATATCCAATTGTCCCACCCCTTTGTGCGTCCCCATCACCGGTGACTCCCGCGACCCTTGGAGGATACGCACGAGCACACGCCTCCTCCGACACGTGTGAAGTCAATCACCCCTTTTTAGAGCTGCTGCTGATGAATCGTTGCCTGAGCGGCATCACCGCGCGCTTCATATGCTCACAGACGCCTCGGGCCGCCCAGCGCCACCTTAAGCGTGATGGGAAGAGAGCGCCATCTACCCACCCCCGAGGGAGCAGAGCCAATTTTGCTCCCTCTGAACAAAACCTGCGACCTCCCGCTCATAGTGGCAGTGCATTAGACCGCTGGACCACCCGATTCCCAAAAATCATTTTAATTAAATAATAGTTCATTCAAACAGCCTGAAAACAGCCAGTTTATGGCGCGGCTCATAATGACAGTTCATGGTTCTGGTTGGGTCGGGCTGGGGCAGAACGTGCACAGGCTCGGTCTGGGTCGGGTCGGACTTTTTGGGCCTGATCTAAGCTCTACCTCCTTTGTGTATTCTTGTGTGTGTTGCAGATATTAATGAGTGTGCCCTGAACCCTGATATCTGTCAGAACGGAGAATGCGAGAACTTGTTGCGAACCTACAAATGCAACTGCAACCAGGGCTTTGAGGTGGATTCCACTGGAAAGAACTGCATAGGTGTGTATGTTTACCAGATGTTTTTATCCATTGTTTTTATTCACTGTTATGGAGAATATTTTGCAATTAATAAACATTAAAGTACCCAGTGCAAAGAAAATGTGTGTGTGTGTGTCTGTTTGTACAACACAGATATTGACGAGTGTTCAGTGAACAGGCTGCTGTGTGATAATGGCATGTGCCGGAACACCCCTGGCAGCTTCACCTGCCACTGTCCACTAGGATATATTTTCCAGCCGGATACAGATGTATGTGAGGGTGAGTACCAAATAATAAAAACACAAGCGAAATATGAACTGCGAGTTCCAACAAATCAAAATGATCTGTATAACTCAGTGATTGAGATAAACACAGTATCAGTAAAGTAAAATGGTACGTTGAAGAGGAATACAATTTTATTCAAGCTAGATGGACACTTTGCGATGTTAGCCTGATTTTAAATTAGTTTCCAATTAGGATTCGTTTCTCAGGGGGACGTCCGTAAAAAAAAAAATTCACACTTCTACTCAGTGATAAAACTCTTGCATCTGGACTGCAATTGAAAAAACAGGACATTTAGTAGTGTTCAGTAGCTCCTCCATTTCCACTCGCTGTTGTGTTTTTAACATGGATCTCCGTGAAAACACAAGCTCAAAGTATAATTATGGTGCATAGCAGTGGACAAATAGCTATTTTATTGAACGCGAGGTGAAGAAACTCAGGGATGTGAATCCGGATGGGACTAAAATTACCGGAAGACCATGGAGTTCAGAGAAAACCATTAGGTAATTCAACCTGTCGTCATATTCTCAGAGGACGTCTGAGAAAAAACAGTTCTGTTCATTCTGGACGGGAATAAAATCACAGACTAAAATACCCCAGGACCCTCTGAGACACTATCATATTTACCCAGAGAATTAAGTGTTCTGGTAAATTCGAGGATAATGAAATGTAATGCTGTGAGTTTTAAAAACATGTTTTAAATCTAAATCTGTTTTCGCTCTATTTTGACCAGTATGGAGAAACTTTTGAATGAATTTGTCTAAATAAACCCTTTGCACTGCATTTAATAGTATAAACAGTGGTATATCAGATAAATTAAGCTAGCTTAGAACCTTAGCCAAGAACATAGGGACCCAGAACAATTAGAGCAATTGGAAAACAAGTCACGCTGTAGCTCACATTGATTGATTGTTTTTTTATGTGTTTTTGAATACAGATATTGATGAGTGTGCGTCGAACCCCTGTGTGAACGCAGACTGTAAGAACACTCAAGGCAGCTTCAGTTGTTTGTGCTCCACGGGCAGCAGCCTTGACAACTCTGGATTGCAGTGTATCGGTAAGTGAATCACAACACACACACACACACAAAAAACACACACACAAACACACACACACACACACACACACACACACACACACACAAAACACACACACAAACACACACACACACACACACACAAACACACACAAACACACACACACACAGTATCATCGGTTGTTTAAATCCAGGTTTGTGTCTGTAGGAAACAGGAGTGTAATGGTATGTGTGTGAATTGCGAACCATCACAGATTTCATAATACATAATAGTAACACCTTTAGAAGACTCTCTCGCGTGCTCCCTCTCTCTCTCTCTCTCTCTCTCTCTCTCACAAGCGATTTCTCTTATTTTCGCACATGCTCTCTCGTACGAGTGCGCCCGCTCTCTTTCGCGGGTGCCCTCTTGCCCTCTCTCTCTCTCTCTCTCTTGCATGTGCATCCTCTATCTCTTGTCCTCTCTCTCACGCGCCTTCTCTCTCTCTCGCTTGTGCACCCTCTTTCTCTTGCCCTCTCTCTTGCGCTCTTTTTTCTATTGCGCCCTCTCTGTCTGTTTCTCGCCCTCTCTTTCTCGCACACGTGGGATGTGTGTGAATTGCGAACCATCACAGTACAGGGGTCACGGATCGGTTCACGTAAACACTTTCATAATACATAATAGTACCACCTATAGAAGACTCTCTCGCGTGCTCCCTCTCTCTCTCTCTCTCTCTCTCTCACAAGCGATTTCACTTATTTTCACACATGCTCTCTCGTACGAGTGCGCCCCCTCTCTTTCGCGGGTGCCCTCTTGCCCTCTCTCTCTCTTGCATGTGCATCCTCTGTCTCTTGTCCTCTCTCTCGCGCGCCTTCTCTCTCTCTCTCGCTTGTGCACCCTCTTTCTCTTGCCCTCTCTCTTGCGCTCTTTTTTCTATTGCGCCCTCTCTGTCTGTTTCTCGCCCTCTCTTTCTCGCACACGTGGGATGTGTGTGAATTGCGAACCATCACAGTACAGGGGTCACGGATCGGTTCACGTAAACACTTTCATAATACATAATAGTACCACCTATAGAAGACTCTCTCGCGTGCTCCCTCTCTCTCTTTCTCACACTCTCTTACTAAAAATGTACTGAAACGTACTGAACCGTGGGGTTTATACCGAGGCGTGAACCGAAGTGTGAATTTTCTGTACTGTTACACCCCTAGTAAGAACTTGTGGATGGTAGCAGTGTCTGAGATTAGTGAAAACAGTTGCATTAGATTTTTTGTTGTGTGTTTGTGTGTGATTGTGTACAGAAACGAGTAAGGGAACATGCTGGCTGAAGATAGTGAATGCTCTCTGTGAGGTGAACATTAACGGAGCGACTCTTAAGTCTCAGTGCTGCGCTACACTGGGAGCAGCCTGGGGCTCACCCTGCTCGCCCTGTGAACGAGGTTAGAACACCCACACCTATATTTAACACTAGTTTTTTGTTTACAGTTTTTTTTTGGGGGGGGGACTTGATATATGAAAGTATATACATTTGAAAGTCTGTATGTAGTTATAAAAATGTCCTTAGTGTATGCGTATGTGTATAAAGCGCACTTAAAATCCTTTAATTTTCCCAAAAATCGTCAGTGCGTCTTATAATCCATAATTCAGTTTAGTTCTCCAGCAACGAGACTGCAGCAGTATTAGCATTAGCTGCTATCTGCTATTTCCCCGTTCAGAGGTTCAGAGTATATTGTCCTGTAGCCTGCTGCTAACCCTGGCTAGCACTGCTGGAACAGCATTAGTATTACCTGCTAACCACAGTGCTAGCTCTTTTGCCGTTCAGAGGTCAGTATATCTGTAGTCTGTGTGTTTACCATGTTAAAACAAGCTACGTAAGAGGAATCGCTAGCTAACATCGCTAGCTAATATTTCTCAGTGTTGTGCTGTCGGACAACATTAGTTAGTAACCGCTAGCAGTTAGCCGCTAATGCTAATGCTCCAGCCTTAGCACTGGAGAAATTCAGAAATCTAATATAAATATATAAATCTACTTCTAGTGTGAAAAATACAGTCCTGTGTAATTTTATGTCCCATATGCATTTATCTTTCACATGTAATTATCTGTTTTCATTTAGACTTTTCTGAAATCAAGCCAAAACATTCTCATAAAACTCCTGGAGATTTTTTTTCTTCATATTTTTTTCTGAATTTGTGTGTGTGTGTGTATTTGTATATTTATGCTTTTTCAGATCCAGTCTGTCCTAAAGGGCATTCCAGAGTCAGAGGATCAATCTGTGAAGGTAAGAAAGCAAGCAACTGAACAGAATGTGCCTTTGTCATCCCAGCATAATTAAAAATACAGGATGATTAATTTTGTTTACAGATAAAATACAGGGGCCCTATCGTACACCCTGCGCAAGGTGTTATGTGATGCTCGGTGCTATCTTACACCCAGTAAACAGTTTATTTTCACGCCTTGTGTCTGCGTTGTTAAATAACGTCAGATTTTAGGAATGAATCTACGCCGATGGACGTGGTGGACTGGCGTGTTTCTATCTTGGAAGAAGGATATACAAGTGCACCACTGACTGATTAAAACCAGGACGACAGTCAACAGCCAGCTGCCCAATCATATTTAACTCATGCAGGAGCGCTGTGTACCCCTGCACGCACATCCTGAAACAGCCCGCCCCGCCCCCTGCTGACAGCCTTCACTGCTTTCCCCACACAGCCGTTTAATAAATGCCAGATTACAAAACACGCGTTTTAAAACTTGAGTCTGATTGTCACTAATGCGGGACAGCGTCTCAATTAGCGGGACACATGAAAAGTAATGAAATTGCGTGACTGTCCCGCACAAAGCAGGACATCTGGTCACCCTGACCGACACGCCTTAAATCAAGCTGCGCAGTCCGCAATTGACCATTGCACTGTAGATCACTAAAATAGGGCCCATGGTCTTAAAATCATGAGTGTTGTTTGTATATATTCACTGTATGCTTTGTTTTACCAATTTCCATTTAATCTATGGTATCGTATCAGTCGAAAGTTTGGACACACCTCTTCTCATCCAAAGTGTTTTCTTTCTTTTAATGATTTTTTACATTTTAAATTTAATATTGAACAGTGGCGATTGCTCTAAGACTGCAAGGGAAGCTCAGCTTCCCCTAAAATGTAAAAAAATAAGTGATTAAATATATACTGTTGTGTGTACATCTCACTGATTAAATATGCGCTACAGCGCGCTGAACTTAGTTCAGAATCAGCTTCTTATCACTGGTAACGCCGCGGCTTTCCTCTCACTCATTCCCGCAGCTTCACAGTGCTGCTTTAAACAGTGCACAGAGTTCAATAGCGGAGCAAAGCGCGCGGCGAAACCAGACGAGTCATTGGATAAATGCTGGGCTTTGTCCCGCCCATCTGACGCTCAGCGTCTCTGGGGGTCTATGGAGCAGTGGGCTGGCCTCGGCCGGCCCGGACGCTCAGCTTCTGCATGATGATTGGATGATCTGTCTGAGGCGGAGTCCCTTTTTGATTGACAGCGAAATGAGCGAATCAGTGATCTTTTAGTGTAAAAATTGGTGATGGGAGTTGAACCGGAGACTTTCCTAATCCTTATAGCGGCATTTTCTTTATTAAAAACGACTAGTGACAAATCCAGCTTCTATTTCTGGTGCTTTTCTGTAGCTGCTTGAACAGGGGCAAGTAGTAAGTATTGTGTTATCATTAAAAATAATTTAAATAATATTAATTAATAAAGGGATTATTCAAGGAAATTAAAACTGTCCAAAAAGGAACTAAATTTACCTGCATTTTTTTCCTTTACCAACTTTAAAGATTTTGTGTAATGTTTTTTTTTACTGATCATTTTATGTTTATTCATGTCATAACGTCTTTTTTTAATGTAATTGTTCAATGGGTACCTTTTTGTTGTTTAGTGAAAACTTGAAAATAATGCCTTTCGTTTACAAAAAAAGAAAAAAACATCTCAGGGAGAGTAGAATTTTTGTATAAATAAACTACATATGTTAAGATGTAGGCCGAAATTGAGCTTCCCCTCCTTGAAAGACCAGCATCAGCCACTGATATTGAACCAGACTATGCTTTATACTTTAGATTTTTCTAAGTAGCACATTTATCTTTGAGGACAGATCTGCACGTATTTTAATCTCATTGAGGGAGAGTCGCCTGGAATAGTTTTCTCAGAGTCTTGAAGGAAGGAGTTTCTGGAGGTGCTGAACAATAGTTGCTGCTTTTCCTTCACACTGTGAAGCTCCAGCTCATCCCAATTAAATCACCTCAAATCACCATCTCAGTTCATCAGTTTTAGATCAGGGGATTAATGTGGAGGAATAACACTTTTTTAACTGTTGACTACGTACAGTAATTCCATATGTGTCTCTTAACTTTCATGTCTCTAATATTTAACTACAGTGTAAAGAGACCTGTCTCTTTTACTTTCTTTATCCAGATGTGAATGAGTGTGAGGTTTTCCCGGGTGTGTGTATCAATGGGAAGTGTGTGAACACTCTGGGTTCCTTCATCTGTCAGTGCCCCACTGGAATGACTGTTGATGCATCTGGAAGAACCTGCATTGGTGAGTGTGCACACTGGCAGAGACACTCAGGTCATAAACACAGCATTTAGTAATAGTGTGTGTGTTGTGTGTTAGTCAGTGTTGGGCACGTTACTTTGAAAAAGTAATTAGTTATAGTTACTAGTTACTTCTCCAAAAATGTAACTGAGTTACTCCATTATAAAAGTAACTAGTTACCAGTAAAAATAACTATTGTGTTACTTGCCACCACACCCTACCTTCTCAGAGCGTGTTTCATAAGCCAGATGAATAGAGTGCACGACAGCAAAGACAAGTGCCTGCATAGAGGTTTGTCCATGACAAATTTTTCATTTTGAGACGTAATGTGAACTGGACGTGCACATTTTTACATTTGACTTCAGTGAGTGTGAAATAGTGTGGGTATTTCCATCTGGAAAAGGCTGTTTTGCCGCTGGAGTCCTCCTCACTCTCCATCTATCACTATGCGCTGTAAACACCCCCCCCCCCCCCTTTTTTTTTCTCTGATTGGCTGAAGACTTGATCTTACTATACCTTAGCCAATCATTGCTTAGGCGTGTGTCTCATCCTCCCCTCCCTTGTGACTCACAAACACAACGCACACACACACTTGCGCCATTGTCTGTATGAGCGGCTAAAATAACATGCAGTAACGGGGTGTAATGGGGAAATGGTAATGGTGTTATAGTTACAGTCAGAGTAATTAGTTTATTAATTAGATTACTCGTTACTGGAAAAAGCAACGGCGTTAGTAACACTGTTTATTAATTTAGTTAAGTGATTGTGTCTGATGTATTTGTGTGTGTGTGTGTGTGTGTGTGTAGACCTGCGAACGGAGCAATGTTACCTCTCTCATGAGGACGAACGCTGTGGCGCTCCGATCTCGGGTCGTCACCGCGTGGACACCTGCTGCTGTTCGGTGGGCGTGGCCTGGGGTCCGGAGTGTGATGAGTGTCCGGAGAAAGGAACTCCAGAGTATAACCTGCTCTGCCCTCGTGGACCTGGATTCTCCCAACGTGGAGATTTTATCAATGGAAAACCCTTCCTTAAAGGTACAGTGAAGCATACACACCTCAACTACAGACAAGCTACAGACTAAGCTGGTGTGGGTGTGGTACAGACAGAGCTGACAGAAATAAAAATACTGTATTTTTTGCACTAAAAGGTGCACTTGAAATCCTTTAATGTTTCCAAAAATCGTCAGTGTGCCTTATAATCCAGTGCTGCTTATGTATGAATTCTAACAGTCATGTATTAAAGAGCAGTAAAGCCTCTCTGCTGAAGTACAGCCTTATAAAGGAGTTTCAGTAAAGTTTCTCCATCACCAAGGCTGGAGTGGTATTAGCATTAGCCACTAACCGCACTAAGCGCTAGCTCTTTCGCTATTCAGAGATGAGGTTACTATCCGACTATAGCCTGCGTGTTTACCATGTTAAAAAAAAAGTCATGTGGGGCAATGAGCTAGCTAATATCGCCTTGGTTTACCAGAACATTTAGGGTTTCTCAGTGTAGCTCTGTCAGGCGGCATTTACTAGCACTAAGCATGGCTAGTGCTAGTGGTTAGCCACAAAAGCTAATGCTGCTGCACCCAGCCTTACTGGAAATTTGGAAATCTAAGCTTATTGCAGATAAACAGAAGCGCTTTACTCACTCAAGGAGAGAAATCTGTGTAGATTAATATCTAGTGCTCATTTGAAAGAAAAATGAGGGTTTTTTAAGAATTAGAGTTTTGTTTACTGAAAGCAGCACTAGGTAGAATTTCCTTGATTTTTTATCTTTTTAAAGAAGTAAAATTACAGCTTTAAACTCACTGCAGCTCTTGTGTCTGTGCCGGAGCTCCTCTGAGCTAAAACCAGACTCTGTAATTTTTCCGAGGCGGCCGCGACCAACGCTTGCGAGAACTGCGACCTGCTTTCCGACCTTTAGTTCTAACAGTTCTACAAGGACTACTGGTTCTTTTTTTACAAACTAACATACAGACACTCAGGCAGAAGCTGGAAAGAGGCTGAATATGTCTGTGAAAGCCAGAAAACGAGAAAGAGAAACTAATCCGCCTGAAACATTTATTACACTCTGCAACTGTAGGGGGAGCCCACAAGCACAAAATCTCAATCCTACCTAGTGGAGCTTTAACTTAGCCTTACACAATTTAGTTACTCAGCACTACCAAGCGGTAAAATCTGCTGAATTAAAAGGAAAACATGGGACACCCCTGTTCCTTACTGGTGTTGAATAATGTGCCTTATAATCCAATAAGCCTTATAGTGTGAAAAATACAGTGGAAAAGGCAAATAAGGTAGCAGAATAAAAAATCATGATAAATAATCAAGCCCCAAACTATGACAATTATAGTAGAACAATACACTGTTTTTATATCTTAGAAATGTGATTTATCTTAGAAATCTTATAAATTATGATCTAGTTTTGCACTGTATTTAAGTCTGTTGTGGCCTGTTTGTGTTTGCTTCTTAAATTCATTCTTGAACATCATACTTTGTGAGGTGTTAGCATGCCCTGTGGGGAGGGGGGCATGATCCTGTGAGTGTTAAGGGTAATTTTTGCATTCTCATGTGAATCTCTCTCTTTTTTCTGCAGATATAAATGAGTGTAAGATGATCCACAGCTTGTGCACCAATGGAAGGTGTCGGAACACCATTGGCAGCTTCCGCTGCAGGTGTGACAGTGGTTATGCTCTCGATTCTGATGAGAGGAACTGTACAGGTGAGTCAGAAGCGTTGCAGAAAAAAAAACATACAGATAATCACAAAAAATAGAATAAAAATGAAAAGTTACTTTATTTTAGTAATTCAGTTCAAAATGTAAAATGTATATATTATATAGCTGTTTTACACACAGATTGATCTATTTTAAGTGTTTAATTCTTTTATTGTTGATTATGGATTATGGCTTACAGCCAATGAAAACACGAAAATCAGTGTCTCTGAAAATTTGAGTATTATATAAGAGCAATTGGTAGTATGGGCAGTGTGGGCAGTGTGCCAAGTCCTGCTGGAAAATAAAATCCTCATCTAAATAAAATATATTCCGCAAAAACAACGCACTGACTTTAGACTTGATAATAAAACACAGTGGATCAACACCAGCAGATGACATGTCTCTCCAAACCATCACTGATCATCAGTAAATTTTACATTTCATTTAAAGTAAATCAAGGGAGCAGAGTCTGGAGGAAGAGTGGAGAGACACACAGTCCAAACTGCTCGAGGTCTAGTGTGAAGTTCCCACCAATCAGTGATGGTTTGGAGAGACACGTCATCTGCTGGTGTTGATCCACTGTGTTTTATTATCAAGTCTAAAGTCAGTGCAGTTTTGTTTTCCCACAAAATCCTACAGCACTTCATGCTTCCCTCTGCTACTGACAACTTTTATGGAGACGCTGATTTCATTTTCAAGCAGGACTTAGCACTCTGCCTACACTGCCAAAAGTACCAACTAGTCTTATATATATTATATATTATATATAATATTCTAAATTTCTAAGACACTGACTTTTGGGTTTTTATTGGCTGTAAGGCATAATCATCAACAATAAAAGAAATAAACACTTAAAATACACTGAATTACTAAATTAATAAACTGTTATCTGATCTGATTCAAGAGTAAACATTGTTAAAAATGTCTAAACATTAGTTTTTACATGACCTGGATTCATATTACGCTTTTGCAGATATTGATGAGTGCCGTATCTCTCCTGACCTGTGTGGCCATGGTACCTGTGTAAACACAGCGGGAGACTTTGAGTGCGAGTGTTTCCCTGGATACGAGAGTGGATTCATGATGATGAAGAACTGCATGGGTGAGCAGAGAGCACTATACCTCACTAACACACTACACATGTTCATCACACTACACCTGTTCATAACACTGCACCTGCTCAACACACTGCACTTAATCAACACACTACACCTGTTCATCAAACTGCACCTGTTCAACACACTGCACCTGTTCATCAAACTGCACCCGTTCAGCACACTGCACTTAATCAACACACTGCACCTGTTCAACACACTGCACCTGTTCATCACACTGCACCCGTTCGGCACACTGCACTTAATCAACACACTGCACTTAATCAACACACTACACCTGTTCATCAAACTGCACC
This sequence comes from Astyanax mexicanus, assembly GCF_023375975.1. NCBI lineage: Eukaryota > Metazoa > Chordata > Actinopteri > Characiformes > Acestrorhamphidae > Astyanax > Astyanax mexicanus. The sequence continues at coordinate 43,933,013 of NC_064416.1, read as the reverse complement.
TGCTCAACACACTGCACCTGCTCAACACAATGCACCTGCTCAACACAATGCACCTGTTCATCAAACTGCACCCGTTCAGCACACTGCACTTAATCAACACACTGCACTTAATCAACACACTGCACTTAATCAACACACTGCACCTGTTCAACACACTGCACCTGTTCATCACACTGCACCCGTTCGGCACACTGCACCTGATCAACACACTGCACTTAATCAACACACTACACCTGTTCATCAAACTGCACCTGCTCAACACACTGCACCTGCTCAACACACTGCACCTGCTCAACACAATGCACCTGCTCAACACAATGCACCTGTTCGACACACTGCACCTAATCAATACACTGCACCTGAATAACACACTACACCTCATTAACACACTAACCGTAAATAACACCTGTACCTGTTAAATACATTTCCTGTGTTCAACACTCTGCACCCGATCAACACACTGCAACCGCTCAACACACTGCAACTGCTCAACACACTGCATCTGTTCAACACACTGCACCTGTTCATCATACTGCACCTGTTCAACACACTGCACCTGTTCAACACACCTGCTCAACACACTGCACTTAATCAACACACTGCACCTGATCTACACACTGCACCTGCTCAACACACTACACCTGCTCAACACACTGCACTTAATCAACACACTGCACCTGATCTACACACTGCACCTGCTCAACACACTGCACCTGATCTACACACTGCACCTGATCTACACACTACACCTGCTCAACACACTGCATCTGATCAACACACTGCACCTTTCCATCACACTGCACCTAATCAACACACTGCATCTGTTCATCAAACTGCACCTGTTCAATACACTGCACCTGTTCAACACACTGCACCTAATTAACACGCTGCACCTAATCAACACACTGCATCTGTTCATCAAACTGCACCTGTTCAATACACTGCACCTGTTCAACACACTGCACCTAATTAACACGCTGCACTTAATCAACACACTGCACCTAATCAACACACTGCACCTAATCAACACACTGCACTTAATCAACACACTGCACTTAATCAACACACTTCACCTGATCAACACACTGCACCTGTTCAACACACAGCACCTGTTCAACACACAGCACCTGATCAACACACTGCACCTGTTGAACACACTGCACCTGTTGAACACACTGCACCTGTTGAACACACTGCACCTGATCAATACACTGCACCTGATCAATACACTGCCCCTGATCAACACACTGCCCCTGATCAACACACTGCACCTGATCAACACACTGCACCTGATCAACACACTGCACCTGATCAACACACTGCACCTGATCAATACACTGCACCTGTTCAACACACTACACCTGTTCAACACACTGCACATGCTAATGCTAACAACGCGCTGAAGGAGCTTTATGACAACATCAGCTCGCATCAGAACAAGCATCCGGACGCGTTCTACGTGGTAGCGGGGGATTTTAACCACGTAGAACTAAAGAACATGCTGCCGAGGTTTTACCAACACGTGAACATTCCAACGACAGGTAATAACACGCTGGACCGTGTTTACTCCTCTGTGAAAGACGCTTACAAAGCCTTCCCCCGCCCCCACCTCGGGCTATCGGACCACATCTCCATCATGCTGGTCCCCGCATATCACCCCCCACTGCGACGCTCAAAACCCACACAGAAAATCATCACGGTGTGGCCCAGTGACGGCGCCGCTGTGCTGCAGGACTGCTTCGGCTGCACAGACTGGCAGGTCTTCAGGGAGGCTGCTGAGTGTGAGGGGGAGCTGGATCTGGAGGAATACACATCTGCTGTTCTCGGGTACATCAGCAAGTGTGTGGAGGATGTCACTACTACCAAGACTGTGACTTGCTACCCGAACCAGAAGCCCTGGCTGACCGCAGAGGTGCGTTCCCTGCTGAAAGCCAGGGATGCTGCCTTCAGATCTGGAGACTCTGATGAACTCAGGAGGGCTAGAAGAGAGCTGACTGCTGGAGTTAAGAGGGCAAAAGCTGCATATGCTCAGAAAATCCAGGGACACTTTTCCTCCCAGGATCCACAGAGCATGTGGAGGGGCATCAAGTGCATCACGGACTTCAAATCTAACGCTGCACAAAGCTCCAAAGACCCATCCCTGCCTGAGGCTCTCAACACGTTCTACGCCCGCTTTGAGAACCCTGACACACCCCCCAGCACCAGACTCCCACACTCACCAGGAGAGGAGCCCCTCAGCGTGACACCGGCAGAAGTAAGGAGGACGCTGAGGAGGATTAACCCCCGGAAAGCTGCCGGCCCGGACAACATCCCCGGACAGGTGCTAAAAGACTGCGCAGACCAGCTCTCGGACGTCCTGGCCGACATTTTCAACGCGTCCCTCATCCAGGCAGCTGTCCCCACTTGCCTGAAGACCGCCACCATCAACCCGGTCCCCAAGAGCTCCACAGTGACAGGTCTGAATGACTACCGGCCAGTAGCCCTCACTCCGATAGTCACAAAGTGCTTTGAAAGACTGGTTCAGACCCACATCAAAGCCACCATCAACATCACTGTGGATCCACACCAGTATGCATACAGGAAGAACCGATCCACAGAGGATGCCATTTCCTCCGTGGTCCACACTGCCCTCACCCACCTGGAGCAGAAGGATTCCTACGTTCGGATGCTCTTTGTGGACTTCACATCTGCTTTCAACACCATGATTTCTCAGACACTGATAACCAAACTCTCCTCATTGGACTGAGCTCTTCCCTGTGCAACTGGGTCCTAGACTTCCTGACCAACAGGCCGCAGTCTGTGAGGATTCACAACATCTCCTCCCCCTCCATAATCCTCAGCACTGGCTCCCCTCAGGGCTGTGTGCTGAGCCCCCTCCTGTTCACACTGCTCACATATGACTGCTCACCTCTCCATCCAGGCTGTCATATTGTGAAGTTTGCGGACGACACGGCAGTGGTTGGATGCATCACGAACAGAGATGAGTCCAGCTACAGGCAGGAGGTGGAACACCTGGAGGATTGGTGTAGAGAAAACAACCTCTGCATCAATGTAAAAAAGACAAAGGAGATGATTGTGGACTTCAGAAGGGGCAAGCATGCCCACCTCCCCCTGCACATTGGAGGATCTGCGGTGGAAGTGGTTGACAGCTACAGGTACTTGGGTGTGCACCTGACCAGCAACCTCACCTGGAGCAACAACACTTCCACTCTGGTCAGGAAGGCACATCAGCGGCTCTACTTCCTCAGGAGGCTGAGACGAGCTGGACTCGGGAGCGTAGTCCTCACCTCCTTCTACAGATGTGTGGTGGAGAGCGTCGTGTGCTCCAGCATCAATGTGTGGCATGGAAGCTGCTCTGCTGCAGACAGGAAAGCACTGCAGAGGGTGGTGAAGGCTGCACAGAGGATTGTTGGAGTTATCTTCCCCAGCACCACAGACATTTACACCTCCAGGTGCAGGAAAAGGGCCACCTGCATCAGGAAGGATCCCACCCACCCAGCACACGCACTTTTTGTCCCACTCCCCTCAGGCCGGAGACTGCGGAGCATTAAGTGCAAAACAACAAGACTCAGAAACAGCTTCATTCCGGAAGCTGTAAGACTCTTAAACTCCACTTAACAACACACTGCACTGACACCAAGGACAAAGTACTGTTTACTGTTTACCAACATGGTCACTTTACTTGCACTGAGACACTTTATCTCCACTGCTCTAATTCACATTATCATGCTGCTATAGCACACTTGCACTCTGGACTTCATGTTGCTGAACCTTTCTACTCTCTATTTATTTTTTTTATTCTTTGGGATATTTATCTATCTATTTTATATATTCTATTTCTTTTATTGTATTCTTTTTTTTTTTTAATCTATATATCTATTAATAACAGCTCTTTGGGTGTAAAACTGGATCGTGAGATCACAATTTCGTTCCACCTCATGTACCACATGTGATGCGAATGACAATAAAATCTCCTTGAATCCTTGAATCCTTGAATCCTTGAATGATTAACACACAACACACTAGTAGGGGTGTCACGATTCTCTAAATCCTCGATTCGATTTTATTTCAGATTTTAGGGTCACGATTCGATTCTCTTTTTTTTTTTCTTTTTTTTTTTACAGCAGAGAGGCTTATGCCAGTTTTAGATTAGTCTATGGTCAGTCATTGGTTTGATTCATCAAATTTACAGTATCTTATTTCAAAAGGTGGGCTTGATATAAGTGATGCAAAGTGATACAAGTGATCTGTAATACACCACATTAGGCACTAATGGTCAAATTTAAATAATTTAATTAAGATATATATGTAATGCCATCTAGTGGCTTTTTTGGTAGAAGCAGTGTGCACTATTAAAACAGCAATGTGCAACATAACAAAATAAATAATAAAAATACAGGAACAGTCATGTACAAAATAATAGAACAATTAGAGCCTTAACAAACTGAACTCTATCCTACTAAAAAAATAAGACTCGGTCCCTGAGAATTGCAAGTTATTTCTTTAATAAAGATACATTATTAACTTTATCTGAGAGAGGTACCAAAACTATTAACATATTTGAGGCTAGACAAAACAACTGTTATTTTTATATTTTCAAGTTTTTCTTTAAGAAGATGAGAATGTCCACATTCTCTGGAGAAAGGGCTGCTCTTTCAGCAGTCACAATGTCCGCGGCGTCGGCTACAGTGCGCTGAACCATTTGCGTAGCTTAGAGGGAGGGATCGTCGATCATCTTTTTGACATCAAGGCTCGAGACCATGACATAATTTCAATCGATTTCGATGAAATATCGAAATCAGGATACCTCTAGTCAATAGTCAGGCACAGCAATAAAGTCCCTCACATGATTCTTTCTGATTGCAAACTATTTATTTGCTTGTGTGTGTGTGTGTGTGTGTTCTTTACAGATATTGATGAGTGTGAGCGTAACCCGTTGCTGTGTCGAGGTGGAGATTGCATCAACACAGAGGGAAGTTTCCGCTGCCAGTGCCCGCCTGGCCACGAGATCGCACCCGACGGCTCGGCCTGCCTCGGTAAGTGTGGTGTGTTTGTGTGTGTGTGTGTGTGTGTGTGTGTGGCATGTTCCAAACCTCTAATTTAATCTACAAATCTCTCTTCAATATATTCTGCAGCTTTTAAAACAGTACTGCAGTTACTCCTATCTTCTCTTCTGCTGTCTTTTTTTTCTCTTTTATTCTCTCTTCTGCTGCTTTCTGTTCATCTCTCTCTCTCTCTCTCTGGAATTGTGTGTGTGTTGTTTATGTGTGTTATTTGCTGTGCTTTTTCCTGCAGATATTAACGAGTGTGAGCTGAGTGATAAGCTGTGTCGGAACGGACAGTGTGTGAACATGATCGGGCGCTACCAGTGTTCCTGTAACACCGGCTACAAGTCCACACAGGACCTGCTCTCCTGCGTAGGTGAGATGGTCAAACACCCTTTTCCTGACCACTACTTTACAATCAGACAGCATCAGGAAATATCATAAACATTATATTATACATAGTATATCATATAGATCACCAGGGCTGGACTGAGACAAAAAATCGGCCCTGGCATTTAGACCGGCCCCTCATAATTAGCAGAGCACAACCGACTTGTAATTTATGTTTGTGGGGTTACAGAGATGCATAATGTACCATCAGCATATTCAATATAAGAAGTTTATTGTCTATTATTAACTACGCCATTTTTGTCTGCTCTGTGTAGTTCAATTGATTCTTTATCCTTTTTATTGAAATCATATCTAATATATATATTATTATTATTATATATATATATATATATATATATATATATATATATATATATTTTTTTTTTTTTTTAATTCTCTGATACAACAGTTCAATTCTAATTTTTCCTCCTTTAAACTGTATCAGGCAACAAACAAGACATTCTGTATAGCTTTACCATTATCACTTTATAATAAAAATTGAACTTTAGTATAATCATGTTTTTTTTGGGGGGGATGGAATGTTTAATGGAGCTCTTTTTTGCTTCAAACCAGGGTTTTCTCCTACTCTCATCATAAGAGGATTTTTTGATCTAGGTGGAACAAACAAACATTGAGCCTGATTGTGGTGCTTTATTAAAAACTAAAACAACAGCATTACTTTAACTACAAATATTGTTTTTTCCAAATAACTGGATGCATTTTAGTGTTTGGGTTCTTTTTAAAAAAAATATCAGCTTTAGATTTATAAAATTCAATTATATTAGTGCTGTCAATCACTTATCAGAGAGAGAGAGAGAGAGAGCGAGCAAGCAAGGAAGAGAGAGAGAGAGAGACAGTCAGAGAGAGAAAGAAAGAGAGAGCGCGCGTGCACGATTAAGCGAGGTAGAGAGAGAGAGAGAGAGAGACAGTACGAGCGCGTTTCCAGTCCCATACGCTCAGAGCAAACCACGCAGAGAAAGGGTGTGGCCGCTTTCTTCCTATATCCTGATTGGTTCAGTCCACTGTCTATATTGAAGATGGGCCAATGGGCCGCCCCCTCTAACTTGTGGGCCGGTCTCTTAGGAAAAAAAGGAAGAAAAACAATCAGCATCCAGATTACCAGTCCAGCCCTGTAGATCACTGATTTACAAATCTGCATTTTGTAGTGTTTTTTTTGTAGTGGTGGATATCTACCACAGCAGTCAATGCACTATAGTGCTACACAGCAGAAATAATGAGCAGGGGATTTCAGAGGTGCTCGGAGGAGCTCTATTCTTCCATGTGGTATTAACTGAGACTTCTCAGCAATCATTTACTTTCTACTTTTTACATTTGCGTAATTTTGGCATGAAAATAATACAAACATATTTTTACATTCTTTTCTGACAAATACAGAAATTGTCCTCAAGCATGTAAACAAAAGAGCAAACCATTCAAAACAGTGACTCCACCCATATCAAATTCAGAAACTTGTGTATCCTTTTTTTAAGTTTTTTTTTTATTTTAAGGATTTCTTACTGTTTAAAGAGGCTGATGGTGAAGATGTGGTTCAGCTCTGTGCAGCATTACTGCTCATGAGTTTAATGTTATGTATTCTATTACTAAATTTGCAATTGTCATGATCAGGCAGATCTCAAACTCGTGCAGATGCAAATTAGTATCTTCATTATAAAAACGAGCAATACAAAGAGTAATAAGGATATGCAGGGTCAATAACGGTAAACGGTAAACAGGAGCCAACAGGAAATAACATATCGTACCAAATGTGAATAACAGTCAAGGGTTTAAATACAGGGTATAACAAAGTGACAAAGGGCAGGTAAAAATCAAGTCAAGGTACACGGAAAAAAACACTCATAAATGATAATAGTTAAGAGCAGGGAAGAAATGCACTGTAATGCAGGATGAACCAATTCAAAACTCAGCATACAGCAAAAGTTTTAAGCAGGCTTTAATACTGAATCCCCAGGTGTTCAGTATTCTGGTGATTAGCTTCCTGGAGATGCCGTGTGCAGAGTGATCATGTGATCATGTGAGTGCGTGCTGTCATGGTGAGGAGCGTTCTGGGTAATCTAGCCCGGAGACTGAAGATTGCAGCTAGCTTTCAACACCAGGCATGACAGTAATATAATAAATTATAATGATATTTACAGACACACTTCGTTAAGTAGTATAATAAATGATAAAATCATTTGAACAGCCTAAATTATCTGAGAACAGTTTACTTTTGCCCACTTAAGCCCCCCTGGTCCCCTGGTACGGCTCCCTCTGCAGGAGGCATCACATTACAGAACAATAACCCATTCAAAGACCAAAAATTATTGCTGGCACACAACTGATTCAAATTTTAGGTTAATCTGATGTACCTGATGTAATTCAAATAGCAAAAAATTCATAACTTATAGTTTACCTTAATATATAAATCAATAGTTCTATGGAATGTAAAACATTTAATTAAAGCATTTATAATGAGCTAGCTTTATCTACATAATTAACCCAGCACTCCTACATTGTGTAAATGAGGTAAAAGTAAAAGACTGGGCGCAGAGAGCGGACGCAAATGTGAGTATTTAAATTAAACAGAAATAAACCAAAATAAACATATAGCAAGATAAATAAACAGACAGACAGGGTAACTATGAGAACTACAGATTACACAAAAACTGAAAACAAAGAAAAAACTACAACCTAAAAGCCGTAAATTGGTCAAGAACCAACAAACGAACTCTGAAAACACAGGGGCTTGAATACACAATATAGGAAACAGGAAACACCCGTGAACAGGTAATGAGGGGGCGGAGCTTCAAATTAACAAAGGTGGGAGCACTGAAGACATGAGAGGGCCACAAAGAGGGCCACAATGTGCTTAGGAAAGGTAAAAAAACAGACAGGAGGGCAGGAAAAACACAGAGACAGTAAGGAGAGACACAGAACAGGACACAGAGAATGTGACAGACACACGTTTACTCACTGTCCTGTAGTGATGCTCTCAGGATGTTCTGTATATATGTTACTTAGGGACTTCATGAATTAAAATGACTAAAAAAAGTGCCACAAGGAGCTTTACAAACCTTTTTTTGTAAGGGTCTGTGACACAACACCAAGAGACCACATACAACACCAAGGGCTCGTTTTGGGATAAATGTTTTTTTTTTTAAATAGTATTTAATTTTTTTTATAGTTTTACCCCTAATTTAACCCCTGGGTACCTGCGTAACATGAGCAAATGTTATTTTTTTCTTTAGTTAACTAGTTCTGTATAATAGAGTCCTACATAGATTTTCAGTTTTTTTTAAAGGAAACAGAGGTCAATTCCAACACAGTAATTTATGACAGTAAAGCAGGAGCAGGAATAATGCTGCTGCACACATTCTCTCAGGACAGTTTTAGCTGTGATAGATTACAGGTTATATGATGCCAACTGGCAGGTACTAAAACTTCTCGTGCTTCTCGTTCTCTCTCTCTCTCTCTCTCTCCTCTCTCTCTCCTCTCTCTCTCTCTCTCCTCTCTGTCTCTTTTTCTCTCCTCTCTCTGTCTTTTTCTGTATCTTAGACATTGATGAGTGCACTATCCTGAACGGAGGCTGTGAGACCACCTGCACAAACTCAGAGGGGAGCTATGAGTGTAGCTGCCGTCGTGGCTACGCACTAATGCCGGACCAACGCAGCTGCACTGGTCAGAACTCAGACTCACACACTTACACGCACACGCACACACGCGCACACACTCACACACTCACACACTCACACACTGAACATATGATGACTGAACCATGCTGTAGGATAATGCCAGGTGCACACTACACGACTATTCGTGCTGTAATCACGAGTCCTTCAGTGGTTGAGACTTTCACATTATATAACTGATCAGCAGCACAGGGTCACAAATTATACGATTTTTTAATGTGGGAAATCACCAACTCACCTGGCTGCTCTCCAGAAACACAAATATCACGAGAACACACCAGAACTAAACACACAAGAACTAGTGATGTCATGCTAGAGAATTTCTATAGAGGAGAATACGCACTTAAAGTGAGTCCAACCTGAACGAGTTCATATGAAGTTTATAAATGTCCGATCAGTTTTATACTGAAATATGTACTTATATCCTTAACAGAGAACTATATCAAATGTTTCAATACCAGAAACATTCTTTTTTTAGCATTTTAAACTCCACTTATAAGACTTTTAAACTTCATGCTCTGCCTATATCTTTAGGATCAGCTCGGCAACCAATCAGCTCACAGTATCAGTAATGCTAGTGCTTTACAGTGTACAGTGTTTTTTAGATAAACTAAAATATATAGGCACACTTTATTTGTTTTTTGTTGATAAAACTAAAGAAATATTATTATTTTTAATTTAAAGTTTTTATTTTTTAGCTCCATTCACCCCATTCATTTAGCACTAATGGTTTAACAGAGTTTAACATTCATTTACTGATATAACAGGTCAAATAACAAAGTAGTGTGAACCTGGTATTAGTGGACTGATTTTCAGGCCCGCTAATGAATCACAAATAATGTCTCATTTTTAGACTCATCTTTTAGCATTGTATTATTATTATTATTATTATTATTATTATTATTTTTATCATATGTTGCAACTCTAATAAGCGTCACTGAAAAATAAATCATGATTTGTGTATATTGGGACTCTATGAAAACTGCATGAAAAGAAAAGGTCATCCAGGGAATTTGCTGTGGCATGTGTAAATAGTCAAGCTCTTAGTGTTTGAAATTGTGATTTATTATGTGTATTTTAGCATCTGTATGTTGATTTTTTTAACTGTATGTATTAGCATTAATTTTTATTTGTTGTGTTATATTACATATATTATTTTAGCATATTTTAAAGGTCTTATTCCGTCGTTTTTTAAATCATTTTAAACAGTCTAGTTGTGTCTCTAGTATGAATCGATACAATGTGAGCTGTGTTTTGTGATAAAAAGTGTTCAGGCGTTTCTGTATAGCCCTGCTTTAGTTCACTAAATTAGAGGTCTCTAAAGAAAGACAGGTTTCGGCTCTTGCTCATGAATATTCATTCATGCATATATATCGCCTCTGATTGCATTCACCCCACAGTCAATTTTACAGCTCTAAAACTTAAAGTACAAAATGTTTTCAGAGATGCAACCTTAGTTATAAAGAGTGTTAGTTAAAGTTAACCCTTAAACTTCACTTAACATGGTAAACAGAGCTGTAAGCTCCTCCTTAGCTGTAGCTCCTCCTGCTGTAGCCCAGGTTCAGCTCTGTCTCAGGGCGGTCCTGAGCTGAGGTGGGGGAGGCTATGAACTCACTGGTCGATGTAAACACCCTAACCTAAACGTCTCTCTGATCAACTTGTATTTCTGAGGATTTTCTTTTCTTAGCTACTGCAGACAGTGGCGGCTGAAGAACAGTTTCACATGCAGCAATAATATACAACTCAGAGGGACCTATAGTATTTCACAAAGAACAAGAAAAAAAGTGGATTTTAGAAGAAGGAGACCTTAAAAGGCTTTTAAAAAAGTACATTTTAATATGTGTGTCCAAAGATATCGACGAGTGTGAGGACAGTCCTGATATCTGTGACGGAGGCCAGTGTACCAACATCCCAGGAGAATACCAGTGTCTCTGCTTTGATGGCTTCATGTCCTCTGAAGATTTGAAAACGTGCCTTGGTAAATTATTCATACACACACACACACACACTAACACACACACACACACACACACATACACACACACACACACACACACACATTGAATGCATCACCACTGTTATAATGTCTCTCTAAAATAAATGTTATTACGGAAATTAATGTACTAATTTCTGTTCATTCATTCATTTTGATACATTCCTGTACAAACTAAAAGAATTTCCATGTTGTATAATGTGCTGTATTTGTGTGTTTATTGTTTATTGTTTTATTTGGATCCTCATTCAATAGCAGCTATTCTTCCTGAGGTCCAACTAATACCTCATACATAAATATAAATCACACGTCATAGTTAAATGCACATAACAAATAAGAAAAGTTCTATACTAATAAATGAATTTTACAACACAATAAACAATTAAAACAAAAAGAAAGACAAGTACAACATATATGTGTGTACTAGATGTACACAAATTTATACAGAATACATACACAAAATAATAATAGTAGGAATAAGAAACGTTTTAAGACAATAACTGGTGTGACTGATAATTACTATTTTAAATCCATCCCTTATAGTTCCCATTCTGCATGTGGACAGATATTCATCTATCGTCCATGTCTTTTAGATGATGTTTTTTAATTAGTTTTTTTAAACCTTGTTTTGCTATTAGTGTTCAGTAGTGGATCAGGTGAGCAGTTTCACTCTTTAATGGCTCTGTAAATGACTGTTTTACACATGTAATTGCTTTTAGCTCTTGGTGGTATAAAGTATTTTTTTGTGGAGTATCTGGTAGTATTAGTTTCTCTCTGTGTTATTTTTTGTAATTGATCATAGGTTTTATGCAGAAATTAAATCAAATTTAATTTCATTAAAACACTTAGTAAGTTACCTCTCTCTTCATCTGTCTCTCTCTCTCACACACACACTCATGCTGCTACTGGTCCACTCCTAAAACTCGCTTTTAACTTAAAAAGCATCAAAGATACCCTGATATAATAAAGTAAAACAAACAAAAAATAATAATATTAAAATGATTAATAATAAGCAAAACAACAACAAACATTTTAAAATGAATGAAAAAACAATGGCCCACTAGATATTTTAGAACAATAGTGTTCTTTATGAATCTTCAACCTTCAGCCACTTTAGCTCCTTGTACATTTTATTTATGTTTGTTCTGTATGGAGTCGATAAAGCCATTCTTGCTGCCTTATTCTGCATTATCTGTAATTTTGTTGCACAGTAATCTAGGTTGAATAAATCTAAATATTGTATGGCTATTTTTAATGTTTTATTTGTACAAAATTGTCTCATCTTCATATTACTGGTAATTTTTTTTTCCATTTTTGTTACAATGTTTTAATTTGTTTTCCCCATCATAGTGTATTGTTTAATTTATTGTGTGTGTGTGTGTGTGTGTGTATTTAAAGACGTGGACGAGTGTGAGCTGAACCCAAACATCTGTCTGAGTGGAAAGTGTGAGAACACTAAAGGCTCGTTCATCTGCCACTGTGACCTGGGCTACTCCGTCAGAAAGGGCACGACTGGCTGCACAGGTGAGTCACCTGCCCACATGCACACACACACAGAGGCCATGAATACTCATTCATGGGTTGATGTAGACACGATGCATTTCCTGATCGACTCGTTTTTCTCATTATTTTCTTTTATTAGCTACTGCAGACAAGAGAGGCTGAGAAACTATTTCATGTGCAGCATCCATATACAACTCAAGAGAGATCTATAGTATTTCACAAAGAACAAGAAAAATAGATTTTTGGTGGAAGGACACCTTTAATAAATTTCCTAAGTCACAACATTTTTGGAATGTGAAATTGATGTATATTAACAAAGAAAAGTTAAAAAGAGACATAAACATAAAATATCTTGGGTTATGCTGTCTGCAATCATATATAAGTCAATGTAAATGTGGGAGACACTGTACATATTTTTATTTGAGCTTTCAATGCTCTAAATGTAAGGTTTTCCCTCTCATTTAAGGTTGTATATCAGGGAGAATTTCCGAGTGTTCTTTTATTTATATATATATATATATATATATATATATATATATATATATATATATATATATATATATATATATATATATATATATATATATATAGTGGTGGATATTCAAGTAACAGAAGTTCTACACAAAATCTCTGAGTCTGGATTAAGTGAAAAAAAATTTCCCGTTTCCTAGTGTGTTTCTCCAGTAGTTTTTCGTCACGTGTGTGTAATTTGTAGCTCCGCCCCTCGTTAAATGTCTCCCCAGGTGTTCAGTGTTTTACGTTACTATATAGTACCCTTTTGTCTATGTTTATCCGTCGGTCTTTGCGCCTTCCTCTGTCGTTTGTCTTGCCACGTTTCTATAGTTTGTTCACGGTTTTCGTCACGCTCAGTTTATCTCTTGTTTATTTCTAGTTCCTCGTTTATCACGTTTATTCCCTTGTTTATTCCTTGTTTTGTACAGATTTACGTATTTATCCTTGTATATATTCCCTTGCCCTGTTTAGTTATTATTCTGTTTATCGTTACTCCCTGTTTGTTTGTTTATGTACATATTTATATTCATTATTCCCCTGTTTGTTTGTTTATCTGTTATTTATTAAAGTCTGTCTTACCCGCGTATAAGTCCGCCTCCCGTCTCCTCTGCTTCCACGTCTGTTCCCCCTTTTGTTACATATATATATATATACTATATATATATATATATATATATATAGGCAAGTAGACATGCTGTCAGTGAGAGAAAAAAATATATCTATAAAAAAGGAGCACTGTTTTGGGTGTGTATAATAAACCCAGTGAAACACATGCGCAAACATACACACTCCTCCATCTGGACAATGACATTTAGTGTGTGTGTGTGTGTGTGTGTGTGTGTACTGGGAGGTCCACCATTGAAAGTTAATGGGGATGATGTCATCATTAAAACGTGATGGTCAGTGGGTGGATCTGAATCATGAACACAGCCTATACACAAACACACACTTTCTAGACAAATAGACAAGAACAGCAAAAGCTTGATAATAACAGACTGAAATATGTTTTTCCAACTTGATGAGGATTAGAGAAAAATCCAACATTTATCCTTCATTCCAAATTATTATACAAGTGATATTTTTCTCAGATGGTCAATGCAAATGACAGGCAGTATAATGTTTTAAGTCGTGACTGAACCCGTATCCAGTATAAATCCAATTTTATTAAACAAATCTTCCAATGATAACTTTAAAAAAAAAAAACTCAAATTGCACTGTTCCAAATTATTAAGCACAACAGAGTTTCAAAACACTTTACGTATACATTACTAAAATCACATTTACTAAAATCAAAAGATATTTCAATCAAAAACATTTGGAGGTTGGGGGTTGGACAATGAAACCAAAACACCTGTCATTTTAGTGCGGGAGGTTTCATGGCTAAATTGGAGCATCCTGGTGGCCAATCTTCAAGAGGAAGCTGTCTGAAAGGGATGTTCGGGTGCTAATCCGGATTGTATCTAAAAAACATAAAACCACGGCTGATCAAATCACGCAGAATACAATGTGCACCTCAACTCTCCTGTTTCCACCAGAACTGTCCGTCACCACAATAAATGATTGAGCTCTAAAACCAGGTGTTTCAGTTCCTGTACGTTTTGGAGAGTTTCTGCTTGAATTTCTTTGCATGATGTCAGAATAGCCTCCCAGAGCTGCTGTTTTGATGTGAAATGCCTCCCACCCTTTGCTTGATAATACTCCAAAGGTTCCTTTATAGGGTTGAGTTTAGGAAGCTTCTCTCCTTTTAAGCCCATTGCAGCCAATCACACAGAGGTATTCTCTGCAGCATGAGATGGTGGATTGTCATACATGAAGATGATTTTGCTTCCGCCTCCTCCTTGCTGACGTCCCAGCCTTGTTGGAACATGGTGGCCATCCACCCACCGTCCACTACTCCATCCATTTGGACCATTTAGGGTTAATGCACAGCACTGTTTGGAAATTCGTCTTTATGTATGTTTGGTTCACTGCAACCATTTCTGCATTAAGCTCTGGTTAGGGGAGGGTGAATAGTGGGTTTATGCACCACAGCAAGCCTTTGAAGGATCTACACCTTGGGGATTTGCGAGACTTTATTGCCTTTATTTGCAAGAATCCATCTGCGCTCTGAATCAGCCACAAATCTCTTCACAGTATGATGATTCAGCTTAAGTTTTCATAAAATATCTTATGTTTTCATAACTTGTCCAAGTCATTGCACTATTTAATGCTTTTAAGCTGCAGAGAGATTCTTTCCCATATTGCTTGAAACCTGTGGCCTGCTTGATAATGTAGAACAGTTTCATAGTTGAGACAGGACTCAGACATGTACAGATGCAGATAATTCGTTTATTAAAAATAAACAACGTTACAGGATTGGTCAAAGACGGAAAAAGTGTAATCACAGCAAACAGGAACCACGTAGACAAAAGCATACCATAAACAGGGACAGTCCAGAGAATAATACACAGGAAATCCAGCAGCATAATACCACCAGCAAGATAATCCAATAAGCAAAACACGATAAACAGTCCAGGTCAAACACAGTAATTCCACAATCAGAGGTACAGGCAAAAATCGGCATCGAAAAAAACAAAAAGCAAGGTCATACATGAACGAAAAACAATCACAGAGAAAATAACGCTTTGTAAAGTGGATAAACCAAACAATACTCGGCACATGTGTGCGTGGAGTGTCCTTTTATAGTGCAGGTAATCAGTATTCGGGACTTCCTGGAGGACGCAGGTGAGGTGTCATGTGATCGGGTGTGTGTGTGATGTCAGCGGGTGGTGCGTTCTGGGTAGTGTAGTTGTTTAACTGAAAACCTCCGTTAGAGCTGAGTGTGGAAGAAACAGGAGCGCTTTCAGCACCAGACATGACAAACTGACAAACAGTGCATTTTGAGTTTTTATTAAAAAAAAAAACTTCAATAAAATTAATAAAATTAGATTTATACTTAACGGGTCATGACTTAAAATTATACTGACTGTCATTTGAACATTTAGGAAAATCTGAGAAAAATATCACTTGCATAAAAAATTGGAACATGGTGTACAGTTTAAACACAGAAAGCAGGTAATGGTTACAGAGAAAAAGGGGGATGAAGTAAGACAGAGAAAGGGGTAAAAGTAAGAAAGTAAGAAAGAGCAGGGAGTGTGTGAGCAGAGCAGCATGTTAGCAGGTCACACTCGTCTTCCACTGGCAGCCACGAGGCTCCTGGCTTCCATTAGTGATCGGCCTGTATTACTCACACACGCTCACCATCAAACCAGTCCAAGCTTGACAAATACAAAATCCGTCCAAACTCCAAAACACTGATGGAGAACACCCCCTAAAACCCACACACACACACACTCGTTCCTCTCCCCCACAGAGCACTCATGTTTTTCCCATTCCTTCGGAAGCGCCCCATGAGAGACTCTGGGTAACGAGCGTCCCACTCCGAGTCACCATTCTGGAATTCTGACTCTTTGAACATGGAGGAATTCTGCACGCTGCTGGGAAAAGGAGCCACGTGTTTGGAGAAGCTCCAGGATCAGAGCCGGCATGTGAGGCTGCTCCACTCTCAGACATTCACTTTACAAGTCTTGGTGGTTAGTTTAGGTTTTTTGCTCACATCTGTTCTCTCTATCATAAAAATTCACATTATTGTGTATAAATTAAGCCTGGATAATAGATTGATTTAATCAGATACCTGCAATATCCGATTACACAGTTTGCAGTATCTTTGCTCTGCTGATATAATGAGAAAAAAAAAATTTAGTCTGAACTTTCTTTACTAGTGGTGCACATTTTTTTTTATTTTTAGGCCAATTGTCCCACCCATTCAGCTGCTACTCAGCTGTATATCCCCCATCACTAGTAATGCCACAACACAAGGAAGGTGAAGACAAGCACACGCCTCCACCGACACATGTGAAGTCAGACTCTGTCTCTTTTAGAACTGCTGCTGATGCAGCATTTGTGCACTTGAAGGAAAGCGCAGCGACTTGGTTCTGATACATCAGCTCACAGACGCAGCCTTGTGCTGATCCACATCACCCTAGAAATGAGGAGTGGAAAGAGCATCATCTACCCACCCAGAGAGAGCAAAGGCCAATTGTGCTCTCTCAAGGCTCTGGTTGCCGATGGCAAGCTGCATGACTAGGACTCGACCAGCAATCTAACAATCTAGCCTTAGACCACTGGACCACTCAGTGACCCTTACTGAAAAGAATGCTCACCTTAGCAAATGCGGTACGCAAGTGATCTTCGGAAACAGCATATTCCCAAAAGATAATAACACACACACACAAACAAACACACACACACACAAAATAGATAATTAAGCAATAATACATGAGAGGGAGTAAAATAACATGTAATACTGGCATTGCTGTGCTGCAGTCCTGCCAATATCATACGTTTTAGCAGGAACCTCAAGCTTGTAGCTGTGCTGTCAGCTAGCTTGTTGCTAAGTTAGCATGGTGGCCTCTATTTTCGGCCATTTCAGTGAAAATTGTGGAAATCTATGCTTAATGTGAATAAATATAAGAGCTTTAGGGTGCATTACCGGCTGATAATGTCCCTCATAAAACGCCTCTCAGCCAATCACATTGCAGGGTCAGAACTATTATGTGGCCCAAAACAAATGATAGCGACCGGCTTCCTGGGAACCACAAGTCCTCTGGAAGCTAGATGAGCCAAAATGGTTCTGCCACCAGCTTTGTAACCTTTTCCAGACTGATCTGATTTTTTTTTTATCTGCTTCATGTTGTCAGACAGGATCTAATTAAGTGATTTCTTAATTGTACAGGGCTGGTAGTAGTCAGTAAATTCAGTAACTAGTAAAATTGAACACAGCGTTCTAAAAAAATCTCAATTAATTTATAGGGGGCAAACCCTTTTTTCACAAAAGCATACATTAAAGAAAATGTAAAAAGTGCTTTGTATGTTTACTCAGGTAATATTTGTCTGATATGTCTGAAGTTTCATAGACATCACTACTGCTGAAATTAAGTAAACTAAAGAGAGCATTGTGTAAATTGTGCTCATGTGGAAACTGCTACCCATGATGTGTTTTAAATTGCTATAGCAGGAGATTCTGTGACTTTCCCAGACGGACTGAATCATTGATCTGATCTGATGCTAATGAGTCTCTGCATTAGGCCTGATTTTCTGTACTCTTTCAGAATATGACATAGCTGTAATTGTAGATTAATGAAAGAGGGCTTATTTAAACAACACATTTTCTACAGGCACGCCATTGCTGCATGTTTATCAAAGTCATATTTCGAGGAAATGAACATTCCAAGAGCCTCAAATATGTCCCCGATTACAGCTAACCAGATCCTTCTTTGGAAGGCAATTAACCCAAGACAAGCTTGTCAGGAGCCTGTGTGTGTGTGTGTGTGTGTGTATATGTGTGTTTATACGCATATGTTTGTGTGTCACAGAGATTAATCAATCATTGTTATCTCCTTTAGAACTTTAATTGGTTATGAAAGCAGGTCAGATCGTTGTGAAATCAGTGGCTGGGAGGTTCTGGGGTTGCTGATCCTCAGGGCTTTAGGGGGCAGTCATCAGCATGAGACCCAACACAGACATACAGTATGTAGGGTCATTGTTCTTGCCTCATGCTTTGTGTGTTTCTAATGTTTGGGAAACTGTAGACCCATGCCCTGTTTTGCTCTAATTACAGCATGATCTGGATGGAAAGAGGTGTCACTGACTCCTTCTCATTCTGTCTGAAAGAAGGCAGCAGAGTTCATTCTCCAAAATACTCTCTACCAAAACTACTGGGGCTAATTCAAACAAACTCTATTTTAAGGGTTTATTTCTTTTATTGTTGATGATTATGGTTTACAGCCAATGAAAGCCAAAAATCAGTGTCTCAGAAATTTAAAATACTATATAAGACCAATTGGTACTTTTGGCAGTGTGGGCAGTGTGCCAAGTCCTGCTGGAAAATGAAATCTGCATCTCTGTAAAAGTTGTCAGTAGCAGAGGGAAGCATGAAGTGCTGTAAGATTTTGTGAGGAAACAAAACTGCACTGACTTTAGACTTGATAATAAAACACAGTGGATCAACACCAGCAGATGACATGAGTCTCCAAACCATCTCTGATCATCAGTAAATTTTACATTTCATTTGTAAATCAAGGGAGCAGAGTCTGGAGGAAGAGTGGAGAGACACACAGTCCAAGCTGCTCGAGGTCTAGTGGGAAGTTTCCACCAATCAGTGATGGTTTGGAGAGACATGTCATCTGCTAGTGTTGATCCACTGTGTTTTATTATCAAGTCTAAAGTCAGTGCAGTTTTGTTTTCCAAAATCTTACAGAACTTCATGCTTCTTCCCTCTGCTACTGACAACTTTTATGGAGATGCAGATTTCATTCTCCAGCAGGATTTGGCACACTGCCCACACTGATACCAAAAGTACCAATTGGTCTTATATAATATTCTAATGTTTTGAAACACTGATTTTTGGGTCATAATCAACAATAAAAGAAATAAATGCTTAAAATAGATCACCCCATGTGTAATATATCTATATAATATATTAGTTTCACTTTTTAAACTGAATTACTGAAATAAAGTAATTTTCCAATGATATTTAAATTTTTTAGATAAACTAGTCATGAGCTTTGCCAATGGAGACTCTCTAAGAGCAAAGGGAATCAAGGCTGAAGGGAATAAAGATTTAAAAGCAAAACCTTCATAAGAAAATGAAGAAGAAGAACCCCTGAAAGGAACAAATACTCAAAAGAAGAAGCTGCATAAGAACATGAGGAAGACTCACTGACAGCAACCCAGTTTCAGAACCACAAGAAAGAACCAGTGAGAGAAATCAGAAGAAAGAGACTCAAAAGAAGAACCTTCTTTAGAACATGAAAAAAAAAAAAAAACACTTTCACTGTTTGAGTTAAATGCAGTTTGATGTGTTTGTGCATTCTTTGGGAATTATGTGTTCTAATGACTGGTCAGATTATAAGAAGCACAGAGAGAGAGAATTTGTCGGGACACAAATTGCTGACTGATTCATGAACACAGACTCTCGTATTTGATGAATCAGACTACCTGCAGGTCTGTAGAAAACAGCGGCACAAGGAATCAGTTAGAATTGATTCATGTTTATGAGTCAGTGTTCTCAGAGGAGTTCTAAAAATACATTTTAAATAAAAGAAATATGTCTGTTATATTTTGTAATTTACTGATGAGACTAGAGACTCGTCAGAGAAAGTACAAAAACAGTGATACTGCAAAAAATACATTGTTATGATGGTTGATGCTTTGCTACATCTGGAACCTCACAATTCTTGTTGTTTTTACTTGCTCTTGACTTTTTAACTTTTAAGATTTGTCAATACAGTTTTTACAGAAACGTTGTTTTTTAAACATGACTTCAAAACAAAGTGCCATAGCTGTGATCTGCAGATGTAAAATACAATGTACAATATAAATCCATGATATAACTATGTAATAACAGTTTGTATTTAAGATGACTTGGATAAAACCAACTTACTGTTTCTCATAATCTTCTCATTATTCTATTTGCATTTTTTTAAACACTACTCCTCCCACAGCTTTTGACACTGAAAGTCGACACAGAATTTTGCAGGATTGTAGGAACTATACCGACTTATGTTGTTTGTGATTTTGGACCGATATATCGTACAGTTTTCATACAATGACATTTTCTAGAAATTTCAGGAGATTTCCGCAATTTAGTTTTTTTTTTTTTTTTCCTTCTAAACGCTACTCCTCCCACAGCTTACAACATAGAAATTTAACTCAGAATTTTGCAGGATCATAGGAACTACACTGACTCACGTTGCTTGGGATTTTTGGGCCGACAGATCGCAAGGTTTTCGTACAATGGGCGTTTTTATGTTTTAAAGGATATTTTCCAGAAATTTCAGGACATTTTCGCAATTTATGTTTTTTAAAACGCATCTCCTCCCACAGCTTTCAACATAGAAATTCAACTCAGAATTTTGCAACTACATAGGAACTGTTTTTAGGACATTTTCCAGAAAATTCTGAACATTTCTGGAAATTTACATTTGTAAATGCTACTCCTTCCACAGCTTTTTTATGTTTTGATTACCGGACGTTTACGTTATTTTTAACGTTGCTCCTCCCACAGCTTTCAACGTGGAAATTCAACAAAGAATTTTGCAGGATCATAGGAACTACACTGACTTACGTAGCTTGTGCTTTTTGGGCCGATACATCATACATTTTGTGGACAATACACATTTTTATGTTTTGTTATGAAATTTTCCAGATACTTCTGGACATTTCCTGAATTTACGTTTTTTAAAATGCAACTTCTCCCACAGCTTTTGACGTGGAAAGTCTACATGGAATTTTGCAGTATCATCATTTTGCTTGGGATTTTGGGCCGATACATCGTACGGTTTTCTTACAATGGGCGTTTATGTTCTTAAGGACATTCGGCACAGAATTTTGCAAGATAATAGGAACTATATTGATTTGTGTTGCTTGTGATTTTTGTAACGATACCTGGTACGTTTTTTTCATACTACAAACGTTTTAATGTTTTTAGGAAGAGTTGGCCAGAGCACAGTTCACTTGGACTCGAGCACGGCATATTGGTAGTGTTGTGCTGAATTCAGCATTCCCACCAGGAAAAGCACCCTCTCTCAGGAGCATGCGCTATGTTGCTATGTATGTAACCGTGACTGAGATAACCATGACTTTTGCTGCATATTTATAAATAAGTTAAAGCTGATTTTTTTCAAGAAGAAGGTACGTACGCACTGAGAGCGGGTGCTTTTCTTGGCAGGGGTGCTGAATTCGGCACAACACCGACTAGCCCACTGAGCAGTGAGTTGCATAAGCGTGCTTGGGCACGGATTGTTTAAACGCAGTGTGAGTGCAGGCCAGCGGGGGAGTAGGGAGGGGGCAGAACCGTGCTTCAGCACCATTCAACCAAACTGTGCTTATTGTGAGTACACTTGTGTTTAAGCAGTCACTGTGTAGTCCATTAACATCTTCCTCTAAATTCAGATCACCAACAGTAGTAAACACTGTAGTAAATTATGTGCAAGGCTGTAAAATGACATGACTGGGTTAAATTGAAACATGTTGTAGCTCTAAGAATGGAATGCACTGCATTTGAATGAATTTATTTATGTTTTATTTATTGTAAGTTATTTAAAATAAATAGTGTAATATTTTAGGATTGTATTTATAGAGGTGTAGGCCCATTCCAATTTGTCTTTTGTACCCCTAACCCTTCATTTTTAAGTGTAAGTTATTCTGCCCCTAAGAATTGGGACAAACCAATTCTTAATGGCCATAAAACATTGAAACTTCACATTAAACTGTGGTAATATTGTGGTTATCGTGATTTTTAACAATTAAATACTTAAATTTGTGTGTTTATTTGATTGCTTGTGCCATCGCCATATTTTCAGTGATTCTCATAGCCCTCTGTTTGGAGCGATCCTCTGAAAAATCTCATTTTGGAAGACCATGTAGCCCCAACACTCCGTCTAACCTCCTCCTCCAGTCTAACAAGAATTAGGACACTCTCCTTTTAGGATTGGGCCTAAATCCAGTGTTTGCTAGCAGTATTAGCCTAGCCTCTTCTAATGTAAAGAAGCACACTTCAGATACCAAATCTTGAATGATGAACTGGATCTGGTGTCTGTGTTCAGCTAAAGCAGTTTCTGGAGGATCCAGAGACACCAGCAGCTTCAAATACCTGTCTGCTGGTTTGTAACGGCATTTGATCAGC
The DNA here is from genome assembly GCF_023375975.1 of Astyanax mexicanus. Taxonomy (NCBI): domain Eukaryota; kingdom Metazoa; phylum Chordata; class Actinopteri; order Characiformes; family Acestrorhamphidae; genus Astyanax; species Astyanax mexicanus. The sequence goes on along the minus strand of NC_064416.1, from coordinate 43,910,156 downwards.
TGCTCTCTGAAAACAATGATTTGTCAAACACAAACACGTCTGTGCCCTGAATCAGCAACAAATCTCTTCACAGTATGATGATCACACTTAAGTTTTCATAAAGTATGTGATATTTTCATACCTTGTATAAGGCACTGCACTATTTTACTATTTTTCTCATATTGCTTGAAACCTGTGGCCTGCTTTATAATGTGGAACAGTGCTTGATTTTGTTTTGACAAACTATACTGTCACTGATGATTCAACAGGTCAATAAAACGTCTTTAAACGAAGTGAATGCCCTGATTTTTAGTAAAATAATAAAAACTCACTGGTTGTATGTGTTAATTACAGATGTTAACGAGTGCGAGATTGGAGCTCATAATTGCGACCGCCATGCAACCTGCACCAACACACCCGGCAGCTTCAAATGCAGCTGCACACCTGGATGGATCGGGAATGGAATCCAGTGCACAGGTATCTCTCTCTCTCTCTCTCTCTCCCACAATGAACTCTCTTCATATTGTCTGATACCCTGAAGTGTTTCATCTCGTCTATTTTTGTGTGTGTGTGTGTGTGTGTGTGTGTTGCAGATCTGGATGAGTGTTCAAATGGGACACACCTGTGCAGCTCTAATGCAGACTGCATGAACACTATGGGCTCCTACCGCTGTGTGTGTAAGGAGGGATTCTCAGGAGATGGCTTCTTCTGCACAGGTGAGGACACAAATATACCTGCATACACACATCTAAAATTAAAAAAGTGGTGTCAATTGATAAAAAAGGTAATCAGATTAATCACGAGGACATTCTGTAATTCACTTTATTAATCGCACTTGTTCTTCATAAGCTGCACTTTTTTATAGTGAATATTTATATGTACACTACCGCTCAAAAGTTTAGGATCACTTGCAAATTTCCCTCTTTTTGAAAGAAAAACAAATTTTCATGCAAATCATTTACATTTACATTTACATTTACATTTACATTTACATTTTCGGTATTTAGCAGACGCCCTTATCCAGAGCGACTTACAACAGTGCTTCAAAGTTACTTAAGTTATCCAAAGCTAGTTTGTAGACTAGGATCAAGAGATACATAGAACTTAATCATGTTTAGAACCCTAGGAACCTTTTTTTTTTTTTTTTTTTAGTTTAGGAACTCTTTAAAAAGATGTCTTCAGTCGACGTTTGAAGACGGCGAGTGACTCTGCTGTTCTGACATCCAGTGGAAGTTCATTCCACCACCTTGGTGCAGCACAGAGAAGAGTCTGGATGTCTGTTTTCTGTGTGTTTTGAGTGATGGAGGTTCAAGCCGAGCCGTACTGGAAGCTCTAAGAGCTCTTTGTGCAGATCTGGTTTTGACCATCAGTGCCATCAAGTATGAAGGAGCTGGTCCGTTTTTTGCCTTGTAGGCCAGAGTCAGGGTTTTGAATCGGATGCGGACGGCAACAGGAAGCCAGTGGAGGGAACGCAGCAAAGGAGTCACATGACTGAACTTCGGAAGATTGAAGACGAGTCGTGCTGCAGCATTCTGAATTAATTGTAGTGGTTTGGTGGCTCGCAGTGGAAGACCAGCCAGTAGAGAGTTGCAGTAGTCGAGTCTTGAGATGACAAGAGAGAGAGAGACTGCACAAGCACCTGAGTGGCTTCCTGAGACAGAAACGGTCGAATTCACAAACAATATTGTCAATTTCACAAATTATCAGATTTAAAAAAATTGTATTAAAGCCTATTTTTGTATAGAGGCTTATGTTGCATATAGTCCTATTATCAGAAATTCTCAGTCCTCTGCCTAAATATCCTGGTTCTTTAGAGACCCGTCAGTCATTGACATCATTGTTGTGTTAAGGAAAAAAACTGAAAATATCCTACCATGCTGTTAACTACTCCCTTCAAAGAGTGACACAAAATAGCTCTAACAAGTGGGAGGCCCCGATGCACAACTGTGCAAGTAGATACATATCTTAGAGTGTGCAGTTTGAGAGAAAGACGCCTAACGGACTGTTAAATTCAGCTGACGGCTGCACTAAATGGAACCTGTCTAACAATAGTATTAGCACCAACGGTCAAGAGGAATTCTGATTGTAACGAAGTAATGGAGCACAGTCTCCGGATCTGAACCCTATTGAGCTGTTCTGGGAGCAGCTGTACAGGAAGCACAGGGTGAAATCACATCAGATTACCTCAAAGTTGACAGCTAGAATGCCTAGGGTCTGCCAGGCTGTAGTTGCTGCAATAGATGGCTTCGTTAAAAAAGGCAAAATTTGAAATACAGTCATCATTTTCATTAAAATCAAAATTTCTTACTCTGATAATGTCTGCTGGTCCTGTTCATTTGCTTTTTTTCATAATCTTAAGGGTGTTGCCATTGAAAACAAGACATTTCACTGTGATCCCAAACTTTTGAGCAGAAGTGTACATAAAAAAATGAATGTAAGAAATGTGAAATGCAGTTATATTTACTGTATATATGAGCGGTGTCAATTAACATACTAGTATATAATTGTATGTTTAAGGGGAGATAAAACCAACGTGGAGCGCTGGAATAAAGAATGCATGATAAATTGTATAGAGGAAACTTGTTTTTTTTTTACTGTATTGTAAACATCTTAGCTTGACTGTGAAGATTTCTGAATTAGAACTTAGTTTGCTGAGTATGAAAATCACAGATGTAAGTGTATGGTATTGCACATATGCTCACAATGGGGGGATGAACATTTAAATGGCCTGGGGGAAATACTGTATGTAACAGCCATTATTCAGTAATGTGTACACTGTTCCTTTAAGAGCTCCTTAAGGTAAATGTGTGGGGCACATGTATATGTAATATGTACATGTATATGTATATTTGTATAGTGTGTGTAGTGTGCGTAGATTAGATTCTGTGTTCCAGCATGTAAATATATCTGAGCTGCTTTAACACAGAACCCTGCTCGCGTAGTAAAGGGAGTTGCACAGCTGCAGACAGTGAACGCTGCACATACCGTGCACCATATGTAAACAGCATGGAGCAGGGTCGGAGCTGGAAGTCTAAGCCGAGAGTGGCTCAAGAGTGTTACATCTGGAGGGGCGGGGCGGATTATGGCGGAAGTTGTGGTTCAAATTTGGTGACGTAAATAAATAACATGCATTAATGCTTTAAAAAATGTATATTATTGTTTGATTCATGCGTGTGTTTGTGTGTTGCAGACTCTGATGAATGTGCAGATAATGTGAATCTGTGTGAGAATGGTCACTGTTTGAACGTCGCCGGCGGTTACCGCTGTGAGTGTGACATGGGCTTCATACCAACACCTGACGGAAAAGCTTGTGAAGGTATGCGCTATACACGTTTCACAGTCTTGGTTCCCATTGTGTTTCTATAGGGTAAATAGTAGAACCATTCCACCGAATAGGTGCCATTTGCTTGTCGTAACTCTACCAAATTAAACTCTGAATATAATAACACATGTATTTAACTATTCAAATCATGTACTGGTCAAACTCAGGCAGCTTAATTAAAAACGTAATTTTTTACAAGGTTTCTAAAACGAAGATATTTACAAAACTCATGTGATGTTTAAAAAGCATGTTCAAAAGCAAGTCTACTAATTCATTTGATTCCTTTGAAAAAAATGGTTGATTGCATGTTCACATTATTGATATTTCTAACAAAAAATCACTCCTGTTACTGAAACTCATTCCTGTTACTGGCACTCACTCCTGTTACTGGCACTCATTCCTGCAACTGGAACTCATTCCTGTTACTGGAACTCATTTCTGTTACTGGCACTCATTCCTGTTACTGGCACTCATTCCTGTTACTGGAACTCATTTCTGTTACTGGAACTCATTTCTGTTACTGGAACTCATTCCTGCTACTGGAACTCATTTCTGCTACTGGCACTTATTCCTGTTACTGGCACTCATTTCTGTTACTGGCACTCATTCCTGTTACTGGCACTCATTTCTGTTACTGGCACTCATTACTGTTACTGGCACTCACTTTTGTTACTGGCACTCATTCCTGTCACTGGCACTTACTCCTGTTACTGGCACTCACTCCTGTTACTGGAACTCATTCCTGTTACTGGAACTCATTCCTGTTACTGGAACTCATTCCTGTTACTGGAACTCATTCCTGTTACTGGAACTCATTCCTGTTACTGGCACTCATTCTTGTTACTGGCACTCATTCCTGTTACTGGAACTCATTCCTGTTACTGGAACTCATTCCTGTTACTGGCACTCACTCCTGTTACTGGAACTCATTTCTGTTACTGGCACTCACTCCTGTTACTGGAACTCACTTCTGTTACTGGCACTCACTCCTGTTACTGGCACTCATTTCTGTTACTGGCACTCATTCCTGTTACTGGCACTCATTCCTGTTACTGGCACTCATTCCTGTTACTTGCACTCACTTTTGTTACTTGCACTCACTCCTGTTACTTGCACTCACTCCTGTTACTGGCACTCATTTCTGTTACTGGCACTCATTTCTGTTGCTGGCACTCATTCCTGTTACTGGCACTCATTCCTGTTACTGGAACTCAGTCCTGTTACTGGCACTCATTCCTGTTACTGGCGCTCATTCCTGTTACTGGCACTCACTCCTGTTACTGGAACTCATTCCTGTTACTGGTACTCACTCCTGTTACTGGAACTCATTTCTGTTACTGGCACTCATTACTGTTACTGGCACTCACTTTTGTTACTGGCACAGATTCCTGTTACTGGCACTCATTCTTGTTACTGGCACTCACTCCTGTTACTGGAACTCATTTCTGTTACTGGCACTCACTCCTGTTACTGAAACTCATTTCTGTTACTGGCACTCATTCCTGTTACTGGCACTCATTCCTGTTACTGGCACTCATTCCTGTTACTGAAACTCATTCCTGTTACTGGCACTCATTCCTGTTACTGGAACTCATTCCTGTTACTGGCACTCATTCCTGTTACTGGCATTCATTCCTGTTACTGGCACTCACTTTTGTTACTTGCACTCACTCCTGTTACTGGCACTCATTCCTGTTACTGGCACTCATTCCTGTTACTGGCACTCACTTTTGTTACTTGCACTCACTTTTGTTACTGGCACTCACTTTTGTTACTGGCACTCATTCCTGTTACTGACACTCACTCCTGTTACTTGCACTCACTCCTGTTACTGGCACTCATTCCTGTTACTGGCACTCACTCCTGTTACTGAAACTCATTTCTGTTACTGGCACTCATTCCTGTTACTGGCACTCATTCCTGTTACTGGCACTCATTCCTGTTACTGAAACTCATTCCTGTTACTGGCACTCATTCCTGTTACTGGCACTCATTCCTGTTATTGGCACTCATTCCTGTTACTGGCACTCATTCCTGTTACTGGCACTCATTCCTGTTACTGGCACTCATTCCTGTTACTTGCACTCACTTTTGTTACTTGCACTCACTCCTGTTACTTGCACTCACTCCTGTTACTTGCACTCACTCCTGTTACTTGCACTCACTCCTGTTACTGGCACTCATTTCTGTTACTGGCACTCATTCCTGTTACTGGCACTCATTCCTGTTACTGGAACTCAGTCCTGTTACTGGCGCTCATTCCTGTTACTGGCACTCACTCCTGTTACTGGAACTCATTCCTGTTACTGGTACTCACTCCTGTTACTGGAACTCATTTCTGTTACTGGCACTCATTACTGTTACTGGCACTCACTTTTGTTACTGGCACAGATTCCTGTTACTGGCACTCATTCTTGTTACTGGCACTCACTCCTGTTACTGGAACTCATTTCTGTTACTGGCACTCACTCCTGTTACTGAAACTCATTTCTGTTACTGGCACTCATTCCTGTTACTGGCACTCATTCCTGTTACTGGCACTCATTCCTGTTACTGAAACTCATTCCTGTTACTGGCACTCATTCCTGTTACTGGAACTCATTCCTGTTACTGGCACTCATTCCTGTTACTGGCATTCATTCCTGTTACTGGCACTCACTTTTGTTACTTGCACTCACTCCTGTTACTGGCACTCATTCCTGTTACTGGCACTCATTCCTGTTACTGGCACTCATTCCTGTTACTGGCACTCACTTTTGTTACTTGCACTCACTTTTGTTACTGGCACTCACTTTTGTTACTGGCACTCATTCCTGTTACTGACACTCACTCCTGTTACTTGCACTCACTCCTGTTACTGGCACTCATTCCTGTTACTGGCACTCACTCCTGTTACTGAAACTCATTTCTGTTACTGGCACTCATTCCTGTTACTGGCACTCATTCCTGTTACTGGCACTCATTCCTGTTACTGAAACTCATTCCTGTTACTGGCACTCATTCCTGTTACTGGCACTCATTCCTGTTACTGGCACTCATTCCTGTTATTGGCACTCATTCCTGTTACTGGCATTCATTCCTGTTACTGGCACTCACTTTTGTTACTTGCACTCACTCCTGTTACTGGCACTCATTCCTGTTACTGGCACTCATTCCTGTTACTGGCACTCACTTTTGTTACTTGCACTCACTTTTGTTACTGGCACTCACTTTTGTTACTGGCACTCACTTTTGTTACTGACACTCACTCCTGTTACTGACACTCACTCCTGTTACTTGCACTCACTCCTGTTACTTACACTCACTCCTGTTACTGGCACTCATTCCTGTTACTGGCACTCATTCCTGTTACTGGCACTCATTCCTGTTACTGGCACTCACGTTTGTTACTTGCACTCACTTTTGTTACTGGCACTCATTCCTGTTACTGGCACTCATTCCTGTTACTGGCACTGACTTTTGTTACTTGCACTCACTTTTGTTACTGGCACTCATTCCTGTTACTGGCACTCATTCCTGTTTCTAGAACTCATTCCTGTTACTGTCACTCATTCCTGTTACTGGCACTCATTCCTGTTTCTGGAACTCATTCCTGTTACTGGCACTCATTCCTGTTTCTGGAACTCATTTCTGTTACTGGCACTCATTCCTGTTTCTGGAACTCATTCCTGTTACTGGCACTCATTCCTGTTTCTGGAACTCATTTCTGTTATGTTTTGAGAAACAGTAATGAAAATAACACAAATTCTTTTTTTAGCGTAGAATAAGCAAAAACATGAAAAATAGCTAAATGGCAGCCATGCTAACATCACAAGGACACTGAGCACATTGTAGTGATTTCCCCAAAATGTGTTATTTAAGTAAACAAAAATAAACAAATAAGATCTAAGAATTAATTTAGATAACAGGAGTGAGTGTTGAGATTGATCTTCTCAGTCATCATTTCAGTAATTATTTTATTTACTATGGGTAAAAAAAAAAAAAAAAAAACATTGAATGAGAAGGTGTCTAACTGTGTGTTTGATGGGTAATGCATATTTCAGAATGTTTAAAAAAAAGTTCCTTATGTCACCATCTCTCTCTCTCTCTCTCTCTCTCTCTCTCTCTCTCTCTCACACAGATATTGATGAGTGTACCTTCGCTGATATCTGTGTAAACGGCCGCTGTCAGAACATTCCGGGTCTGTTCAGGTGTGAATGTTCCATTGGTTTTGAGCTGGACCGCAGCGGAGGAAACTGCACAGGTAACTTTAAAATAAAAATAGATTTATTTGCTCGGATATAACAGTATAAAATATGTATTATCTACTTACCATGTTCAGTTTCACAGATTTCATATACTTTCATACATTATTTTTTGCACTGTAAGGCACACCGGATTCTTAAGGCGCACCACCAATAACCGTCTATTTTCAGGTCTATTTTCATACATAAAGTACTCCAATTATAACGAGCATTTTTTTCAGCAACAATAGTAAGGAACAGGGGTGTGGCCGTGTTTTCCTTCCCCTTAAGAAGTGTTATTCTTAAAAAAAAAAAGAAAAAAAAAACATTTTTTTCCAAAGTTAAACCAGAGCTGGATGTTAATCCACACAGATTTCTTTCCTGAAAACGGTTTATTTTGGTGAGTAGTGCTTCTGTTTATTTATAGTAAGCTTAGGTTTCCAGTATTTTAGCGCAGCACTTAGTGCTAATAAATGCCACCCGACAGCGCTACACTGAGGAACCCTGAGCGGTTTGTCCCATGTAGCTTGTTTTAACACGGTAAACACTAGGGGTGCCACGATTTCGATATTTAATCAAAATCGATCGAAATCATGTTAGGTCTCGAGCCTCGAAGTCAAAAAGAGGATCGACGATCCCTCCCTCTGAGGTACTCAAGCCCCCGCGCGCGCTACGCAAATGGCGCAGCACACTGTAGCCGACGCCAGAGAATGTGGACATTCTCATCTTCTTAAAGAAAAACTTGAAAATATAAAAATAACAGTTGTTTTGTCTAGCCTCAAATATGTAAATAGTTTTGATATCTTAAGGAGCATCTTTCTCTCAGATAAAGTTAATAATATATCTTTATTAAAGAAAAAAACTTGTCATCCTCAGGGCTTGACTCTTATTTTTCATGTGTTACTGTTATAGTAGGATAGAGTTCAGTTTGTTAAAGCTCTAATTGTTCTATTATTTTCTACATGACTGTTTCTGTATTTTTTATTATTTATTATGTTGCACATTGCTGTTTTAATAGTGCACACTGCTGCTACCAAAAAACTAGATGGCATTACATATATATCTTAATTAAATTATTTAAATTTGACCATTAGTGCCTAATGTGGTGTATTACAGATCACTTGTATCACTTTGCATCACTTATATCAAGCCCATCTTTTGTAATAAGATATTGTAAATTTGATGAATCAAACCAATAACTGACCATAGACTAATCTAAAACTGGCATAGGCCTCTCTGCTGTAAAAAAAAAAAAAAAAAAGAAAATCGAGAATCGAATAGAACCGTGACTCTAAAATTGAAAATAACATTGAATTGAGGATTTAGAGAATCCTTACACCCCTAGTAAACACGCAGACTACAGTCTAATATACTTACGTCTGAATAGCAAAAGAGCTAGCGCTATGGCTAGCGGCTAACGCTAATACTGCTCCAGCCTTAGTGCTGGAGAAACTTTACTGAAACTCGTGTATAGTGCTGTACTTCAGCAGAGTGTCTTTACTGCTCCTTACAACCTGACTGGTAGAATTTACACATAAGGTGCAGCGGATTATAAGGCGCATTGACCATTTTTTAGGAAAATTAAAAGATTTTAATTGCACCTTGTAGTCCGAAAAATACAGTAAATACAGAGCAGAAAATGAGAATTATAAAACCAGAAGTGTTAAGAATCATAAAAGAACCTGTATATAGATTCTGAACTGATTAGAAGTTATTCTTTTAACTTCTGCTTTTTAATGTTGTAGTATCTCAGTCAGTTCAGAATCTATATACAGGTTCTTTTATGATTCTTAACACTTTTATTATATAATTCTCATTTTCTGCTCTGTATTTACTTTGTTTTTCGGACTACAAGGTGCAATTAAAATCTTTTAATTTAATAGCATTTACTCAGAAAAGCAGAAAACAAGTCCAGAGATTGTGTTTAAATGTTCAACACAAGGCAACAAAAAGAAAACAGTTCCAGGATCACAGCCCAAAGCCCTGAAAGAGAACAAAGAATTAAAACCTAGAGTAAACAGGCTTTAAGGGGATTAGACAAAACCAGAGTCAAAACCGTAGCAGAACAGGAACAGGAGAATAAACAGAGATCTAACAGAAGGCTTAGAAACTAGGCTAGTATTACAGATTCTACAAACACTAAAGATCCTGGCTCTTGTCCTAAAAGGTCAAATCATGGAAAAACTTTGGTCACTGCTTTTGTAAACACTGTTTTAGAAGCACAGTTTCTAATTACACTGTTCACTCTGCAGTCCTCTGTTTACTGTATACTAATTCTGCTTAGTGCCTGCCTATTTATTTACATTTAAAAATGTATTTCGCCCTTATATATTTCTTTAGTTTTTTTCTGATACTTACAGAATATCAAACAAATAATACCAGACAACGATAAACTGAGTAAATACAAATTTAGGTAAATCATTTGTACAAAACAACCTGGCCCTAGGTGAAAAGGCCATTGCCCAGTGATTTAAATGAGAGCTCTGGTGTAAAATGGACTTTTGTTGTAGTAAAACATGATACAAAGTGCTTATCTTTGATGAACAGCACACCTCCGTTCTCCCACAGCGTTCAGAGATCCAGACATTTTAACAGTTTATCCAAACACCCTTCAGACTGGGTGATACGGGGCATAATTTACCCTGATAAATCCACTTTTTACACCGTTATTCAGCTCAAAGTAGCTCCACACCCCCTTGCTAGAATCTGGAGAGCCCTAGCATTTAAAATGAGGCGTTAATAACTTAAAAAGTGCTCAAGAAGCTTATTAAAGACCACTGTTTACATCCTATAACGCTAGCTTCAGCTTTGAGCGCCGCCATTACTGAACTGAAAATAAAATAGATATATCTATACATAGATTAGCAGCATATACATAGCATAGCAGCCAGCACCAGGAGGCAGGCTATGCAGAGTCTGTGCATATATATGTCTGTCTGGCCTTTCGAGTTCTAGCAAGGAGGAGCTACTTTGAGCTGGTTAACGGTGTAAAAAGTGATTTATCAGGGTGAATTGTGCCCCGTGTCTCCCAGTCTGAAGGGTGTTTGGACAAACTGTTAAAATGTCTGGATCTCAGAACACTCTGGGAGAACGGGGTGTGCTCTTCATCCAAGATAAGTACTTTTTATCATGTTTTACTACAACAAAAGTCCATTTTACACCGGAGTTCTCCTTTAACTGTGATTAAATTGAGGATCCCAGAACAACATCTATATAACTGTAGACCTCACTTGCATCAGTTAAAATCAGTGTTGATGATTCAATAATAAATAAATAAAGAGACTGGGTAAAAATGGTCTCCATGGGAGAGTTCTAAGATAAAAAAAACACTGCTGACCAAAAACAACACAACCACTCATCTAACTCGCCAACTAACATCCTTGATGATCCCCAGTACTTAAAAAAAGCAAATAATTCTGTGAATTGACGAGAAAAATGTTAAACACTGAAAAATGTTAAGCATTAAAAAAAGAGCTTCATACCAACAGTCAAACATGGTGGTGGTAGTGTGATGATCTGGAGCTGTTTTGCTGCTTCATGACCTGGACAACCTTGTGGACTTTCTCTACCAGACAGTCCTTAATGAGAATGTTCGGCTATCTATTTGTGACCTCAAGCTCAGGAGTACTTGGGTTCTGCAGCAGGACAATGACCCAAAGCTCATAAACAAGTTCACCTCTGAATGACTTATAAAAAAAACTAAATGAAGGTTTTGGAGGATCTAGTTAAAGTCTGATTGAGATGCTGTGGATGATCTTAAACAGGACGTTTATGCTGGAAAATCCTCCAATATGTCCTGAATTAAAACAATTCTGTAAAGAAGAGTGAAAGAAAAAAAATCCTCCACAGAGATGTGAAAGACTCATTGTCATTGCTGCCAGATCTGGCACAATCAAGTTATTAAGTTTAGGGGGCAAACACTTTTTCACACAGCGCTAGATTAGATTGGATACCTTTGTTTCTTTAATAAATTAATTTATTAGTTATAAACTTCTATTTTTTTATTTACTCAGGTTATCTAAATACCTAAATATGAACCTAAATATAACCAAAAAGCAAAAACAAACATTTATAACAGGACAAATACCTTTTCAGCACTGGAACTACATTTGTGAACTAAATACGTTAAAGCAGGTTGTGAAACTGAAGTGTGCAGTGTGTGTTAAAAGGAAAGAATTCTGTGTAATAGACGCAGTGGAAAACACACACACACACACACACACACACACACACACACACAATCCTCTCCAAAGCTGTCACAGAGAATAAAAGTTAATGTAAATGATGATAGAGTTGGAATAAACAGAGAGACCAAAACCTCACACACTCATTAGTGGTCGTCCCTCCCTGTCACACACACCAACACACACACACACACACACACACACACACACACACACACAAACAAACACATGTGCATACACACAAAGTAATGAGTCTTTCATGTTATAACTCTTATAAGTGTGATGTCATTAACATGAATCTACACCTTTTTCCTCTTTTATAGATATAAACGAGTGTGCAGACCCCACCACCTGTATCAGCGGCTTTTGTGTCAACACTCCAGGAAGCTACTTCTGTAACTGTCCCCCCGACTTCCAGCTCAACCCCACCGGAGTCGGCTGCGTCGGTGAGAAAAGCTCTACTAAAAAAACTTTATCACAGCCTGAAACAAAGCTCTCACATTCACAATCATCTTACATTCAAAACTACAGAGACACGGAGGTCTTCTATAGCAGGGTTTCTTAACCGGGGGGGCGCGGACCACCAGGGGGCCGCGAAGCACCCTTTAGGGGTCCGCAGGCTCATCCTCAGAGGAAGACAGTCGTCTGTAGTGAGCACTTTAAATCAGGGATCTCAAACTCGCGGCCCTTAGAACAATATTTTGTGGCCCGAGACTTTTAGTGTTAGTGCGGCGCGCCCGCAAGAAAGACGCATTCTCTCCCCGTCCACCAGCCCAGCACATCCTATTCATTTACATAGAGAGAGCTGCTGCATGAGCACAGCCCCGCCCTCTGACATAAAGTTCAGCTGTGTGATACCAGCCTCTCACACACAGAACAACTGCTTTTCAACCATGGAGGAGAAGCTGAAAACGGATTTATAGAACTATAGATCACAGTGAGGTTGAT